>NW_019103851.1:0-1010 GCF_001856785.1 Myzus persicae
GACGCCTTCAATCAATAACTGTTTGACATCGGGTAATTTGTAGGTTTTGTTATTCATCCTTACATAATTTTTAATAGATGACCAGGCCAATTCTATTGGATTGAGTTCGCAATGATATGGTGGTAATCTTTCTACAAAACAGCCATGTTGTTTTACGAGTTCGTCAATTACGTATTTTTCGTGTTGAGGCTTATTCTTCTTCACAACATCCAAAAGTTGTGGGATGATCATTTTATGCTTGGGTCGATGTGTAGGTATATTCCTATCCTCCAACCATTTAATAATTTCGGCCTTATTGTTTTTCGTCGTAGGTGCTTTGTCCATCTTCACCGAATGATATGAAGCGTTGTCCATAATTATGACACTATCCTTTTTCAATCGAGGCAAAACACTCTCCATCCATTCGTAAAATACTTCTCCGTTCATCTCCTCATGATAATCCCTAACATTTTTTTTTGATTCAAAACACAACAATGCGCCTGGTACAAACCCATCTTCAGAACCAATATTAAGGACAATAAGGCGTTTACCTTTACCCGAGGGATTCACGGCACCGGTTGTTAGGCCTTGTAAAAATGCGTCCCGAGGTGATTTAATTGTTGTGTCGACCCACGTCTTACTTGTGCATTCACCAGCATTTATCCACGTTTCATCTAGAAAATACAAATGTCGTCCCTCTTCACGGTGTTTTTCTAAATTTTCAAGAAACCGTCTACGCCACAGAACAATTTCTGTTTTTTCGGTCAGTGCACTGTTTCGACTTCGTTTGGTGTACCTGAATTCCATTAGTTTTAAAAGGTGAAAAAGATTTGTCCGTGAAATATGTGGCAGAGAGTCGTCGTCGGAAACCACTTGATGTATTTTATCAATTGTCGGAATTTCTCGTTTATACCAAAAACTGTGTACATGCCTACGAATCACATTCCTATCGAACTCGTCAAAAGTATCACGGAAACCTAACCTAACACGTGTTTTACTTGGAGATATAATTTTTTTCGTCCTGTTATATT
>NW_019103852.1:0-999 GCF_001856785.1 Myzus persicae
ATTATGAAGGAGCGGTTTTCGAGGTATAAGCCAATAATTAGATAATATGGTGCAGGTAAAAAAAGTTTGAGTTTGTATAGAACGCCTTCATGCCACACTCGGTCAAAATCTTGCAATACGTCTAGGAAAACTCCAAGACAAAACTGCCTAATTTGGAAGGAAGATGATATTTTGTTTGTTAACCTGTGAATTTGGTGGACAGTAGAATGTTTTGTTCTAAAGCCGAATTGAGAGTTTGAGATAATTTTGTGAGTTTGCATTATAGATCAGATTCTTTTGAGTATTATTTTTTTGAACAGTTTAGTTAGAGCTGGAAGTAAACTTATTGACGTGTAGGAGGTGGCTTAAAACTTTGGTTTATTTGGTTTTAGTATAAGTATTAAAGTTGATAATTCCATATTAGTGGGAAATATGAAAGCCATAGCATAACGTTGAAGATTTATGTAGTTAGTAGAATGGGTTTGCGGGGAAGATTTTTCAGGACTTCATTGGTGATTAGGTCATAGTCTGGCGATTTCTGATCTTTACATTTTTAAAATTTTTAAAATTTTTAAAATTGATTGAAGGTTTCAGAGTGTTCAGAGTTAGGTATTATATAGGAATGAAATGTTAAGATTTTCATTAAGTGTTTGAATAGCTTTTTCAATACCGGAGATGGCCAAGGTGCCACCTGAGTCAGTTATGGGAGGGAGTTGTTCCTTTATTCTAAGTACATTTTTCATTGTTTTTCAAAGAGAACTGTCTGTTTAAGTTGGCATTGATTATAAGTTTATTTATTACAGTTGTAAGTAACGATGTGAGCGGAATTATTATAACTTGAATCCAGAAATGAAAGAGGAATGTTGTGTGGCAAAATTAGATTCAGATTGATTTGCAGTATCATTTGGGGGAGTATGTTTAGGTGAGGTGGAATAGAGAGATTACGAGGTTAACTTAGGAAAAGATGAGGTGTCTCTTATATTGGATCGATTACTGTTGGTCTTAACACCGGAGTTCTCC
>NW_019103853.1:0-1007 GCF_001856785.1 Myzus persicae
GAATAAAAACGATACGAAAAATATCATTTTACAAAATTTAAACTTTACTGTATATAGTGAAACATAATATTAATACCTAATATTCAATCCACGACATATTTCTCCATGTTGGTCCGTTTTTTTGGTGTTGGCCGGAGGTCCCATTTTAACGATTAATTATGTCATATGGACAATTTTATAAGTTTAAAAAAAATTGGCTTTCCTTAGCTATTTTTAATTCGAATAAACATTCCGGAACCCTAAAAATAAACTATCCAAAAAATTTTTGAAAAAGTGTTTTTCCAAAATTGTTTTCGTAAAAACCTTCTCCTGCAAATTACGAACAATTAAAAAACATTTGAGCCAAATCGGCCCAGCCGTTCTTAATTGATGAATCGTTATACATTTTTGGCTCCACTTATATATATAGATTTATAAAGACTGAAAATGTGCAGGTTAGTAATTCTACCAAAATTGAAATTAAATGCATTATATAAAAATTAATTTTCATAATTTATCTAGAAATTAGAAAATGTTAACACTATTTTACCCCGGTTTGTTGCCAATCAACAGATCGATTCAACCTCATTAATACCCACCCCATTTTGAGAGCTTAGACTATACATATCAATTTTAAATCGACATACACACAATTAAAATTTTTTTTTTGAACATACTTTAAAAAAATTTTAATAAATTAACTTAGGACTTATGACAGAGGAATTGTAATTTGTACTCTTCTTCACCCAAAGATAGATTTTGCTCATGATCAAATTTCGCCCATATAGTCTCATACTCTCACGAAGTCATGAATACCATGTTATAAAGACTTGAAGTACATATTTTGTATTTTATTAATACTACCACTACCAATTAGTTATAGGTACTTTTCAAAAATGTTGTTAAGATGAATCAACAAATTTCAACATTTTAATATTTCGCAATTAATCGTAATTTTTAATTTTTTGATTTATCCAAATCTTATTTTATATTGTCGTAACCTTGTTGTAGTAATGTAATTCGAGAAA
>NW_019103854.1:0-1009 GCF_001856785.1 Myzus persicae
AATTCGCAACTTGCACCCATCAACGCCAACTAGTCTTATAAAATCTGAATTAGAATTACTTCAATTTGAAGTGAGAAATATTACCATTGTTCTACACAAAACAAATAAGCACCCATTACCTCTTTTTTTTGTAGATCTGGAACCCAGCAGCCAATCAAAAGATATATATAAATTGACTTCTCTTTTACACACAAAAATCAAAGTAGAGGAACCTTTCAAAGCCAAAACTATAAGCCAATGTTTAAATTGTCAAAACTACGGACACACCAAAACGTACTGCGGTTACCCACCACGGTGCGTTCGCTGCGGCGCATGCCACCCTTCATCCGCCTGTCCAAATCCACGTGATACTCCACCAACATGTGCACTCTGTCAAGGGAGCCATCCAGCCAGTTACAAAGGATGTGCAGTATACAAGGACCTCCAACGACGCAAGAAACCTTCCACTAGTAATCATTTCTTTTTATCAGATAATATTAGAGATAAGTCATCAGTTGTAAAAGATAGCCACCCTACGAATGATACTAACCCAAACCCCAACCCATCCTATGCTCAGGCCACGTCAGGCCAATCCTCAAATCAACATCCGCCTCCACCGGTAGCTGATATCAACAAAACAATAACAAGCTTTCTAGAGGATTTTAAATCTCTAATTAATCCTTTAATATCCCTACTTACCAAAGTAATAACTAGTCTCTTAGATAATAAAAAATGATTAATAACACACACACAAACAAATCCCTTTTAATTTTATTATTCAACGCAAACGGCCTCAAAAATCATGTAATTGAAATCCAATCAGTACTACAAAACAAACGTATTGATATAGCATTAATTACGGAAACACATCTCACTCAACACTCTAATGTACATATTCCAGGTTACAAATTACTGAAAGCCAACCATCCAGATAATACGGCTCACGGTGGAGTCGCCATATTAATTAAATCCACCATAACATTCCAAATTCTTCCCAATTTCTGTCAGAACTTCCTACAATCCTGTGCGA
>NW_019103855.1:0-1006 GCF_001856785.1 Myzus persicae
TTGGTAAGTGGGGCATCAACACGTGGCTTAGAAAACCGAAAACAATATGCGATTATGCGAAGGATCTTCGGTAGAGAAGATACGCGATTTAACAAGTCAAGTATAGGAATGTCCACAGTGATGGTGAGGACGGTAGGTACTCGCGTTTCGTTAGAGGGTGGCCCATCATAGTCTTCCAGTTCAGTCAACAACAATTTTGGCCATTTCTCTGGAGGATTGAGTAAGAAAGAGGGTCCCGTCCACCATAGAGAATGGTTGAGAAGTTCGGAAGGGAAAAGCCCCCGTGAGGCGCAGTCTACTGGATTCTCTTTCGTGGGAACGTGACGCCAGATTGAAGGGGGATTGAGATCGTGTATCAGACTGGTTCGGTTCGCGATAAACGTTGCCCATCGATGAGGTGACGATCTTATCCAAACTAGAGCAGTGGTAGAGTCAGTCCAGGCATGTAGTTCATCAATGGTTATACGATCTTTATAAGCATCAGCAACAAAACGAAGGAGCTTCGAAGCTAGTACGGCACCACAAAGTTCCAGACGGGGAATGGTGGACCGCTTGAGAGGGGCTACTTTTGATTTGCCGGTGATGAGATGACAATGTACGGTTGTGGCTGTCTCCACACGAAGATATACTGCCGCGGCATAACCCTTCTCAGAGCTGTCGGAAAAGGCATGAAGTTGTAGTGAACTAGCATGATCATGGGTAACACGACGAGGAATTAGGATGTTTTCAACTAGTTGCAGCTCGGACTGATATCGGGCCCACAGTGAAGCAATATTAGGAGGGACTGGATCATCCCAAGTGAGACCACAGGTCCACAATTGCTGCATAACGTGTTTTGTAAAAAACGTCATAGGGGACAACAGTCCTAACGGGTCAAAAACACGAGCAATGTCCGACAGAACAGTTCGTTTGGTGGGTGTAGTCAACGACGGTTGGGCTTTAAACGAAAAAGTGTCGGCTGATGGATCCCATTTCAAACCTAGGACCTTTAAATCAGCAAGCTCGC
>NW_019103856.1:0-103066 GCF_001856785.1 Myzus persicae
TATATATAAAAACAATTTATAATATTCTTTAAAATGTTCAATTTTTTTTTATTGTTGAATCTTATATTATAAAGTCAAACAATGATGAAATGTAAAACCGATATGTGAAAGGATTATTTTACTTAAAAGATATCTCGCAAATCCCAAAAACGATACTTTCTGAATGCATTTATCTATGTCGTTAGTTGGTCTGAGAGATGAAACAAATATTGAGCCGACATTGTTTTAAAATGTATATAGTTTTAATGTTTTATCTTTTATAGGTCTTTTAAAAGCTGATAATTTTAAAATAATACACATGCAAATACATTCATTACATAGATTTTTTTAAATACATTTCAAATGCTTTTAAGAATAAATACAAATACTTTGCGTGTATTTAAATACTTTTGAAACGAGCAAAAAGAAAACTCATTTTATTCAAAACAATGTAATGTGACATTCATCTAGGTATTATTAGAACTTTTTTTACCTCCTTCATAAATGTATACCAAAAAATGAAATAATCATTAACGGGACATTGGCAACATGGGCCATTGGGTTTACAAAATATAGTTTAATAAATTACACAATTAGTATTATAAATAAAATAATTATCAAAAACACTTGAAGACTGCAGACAAATAATTGTTTCGAATTAAAAATATGAATACATCCAATACAGTATTTAAATACATTTAATCAAATATTTTACAAGACTGAATTTAATGAATTTGAAAATATAGAATTTTATTATTATATATGTCTTAAAAATTGAGAATATTTGTGTGCCTCCTTGTATGATTATTTTATGTAATTAGTTCTTAATTCTTAACGTTGATTTTATTTCTAGTGGACGAGATGAAACAACTAGCAGAGGCATTATTGCAGTGTAAATCATTCAGAGAGCGACAAGAACGTCTGAGTGAATCTCTGGATCAACTGTCATTCAACTATCCTGATCTATACACTGTGTTATATAGAGAGATGAAAAAAAGAGAACTGGACGCTAATGATCCAAATAAAATTACTAAATGGTTAAAAAATCCATCGTCAAAATCATTTGTAAGACTTCATGAAGCATTGATATTGGTAAAAAATAACAACATAATGGCCAAAGAGGAGTACACGTACAATTTAAGACGTATGCTAAGCCAAACAATTGAAAATGGTACCAACATTGAGGCTGCAGTGAAAATATGCCATTTGATTGAGAGATCACCAAACCTAACCGTTATTCACGAGTGAGTTTAAAGTTTGATTTTTTCAATACATTTTTTCAACTAGTAATACCATTTTATAAATTTTTAGGAATTTGAAACATCTAATTCGCCAAGTAAGTCATCTGAACAACAATCAACGCCACATGCCGACAGAAACCTTGACAGAAAGCTTTTGGCCAAATTATTTTAGACCACCACAAGCAGACCGTTTCCAAACATTTAATATTCGGCCTACTCAACTCGAAAACACACCGGTTTGGCCAAACATTTTGCAACCGACAAATTTAAATTCTGTTCCTGGTCTACCACACTTTAGAAGTAAGAATTAATCATTGACCAAGTTACAAATTTCAATGTTTAACCATGATGTACAATTTGTTTTTTTAGTGGAATGTTTTGGCTACAACCATTTGGAAATGATTGCAAAGACTAACAGTTCCACGGCTTTGGGAGACTCGCAGTCATTAAACGACCTGACGATTCTCGATCAAGAAATGGATGGAGCAGTTGCTAAGTGGCTTTACTACTTGAAACTACATAAATACCAATGGTTCTTCAACAGCCTCAGTTATCTGGAAATTGAATTCATTGATGAGGACAATATTGATGATTTCATAGCTAAAGTTAACAAAAATACCATTACAAAAGGGGCACAAAAAAAGATATGCTTATCGACAAAGGCATTGAGGGATCGGTCACAAAAGTTGAACCACTTATTATTGGTAATATTTTGAATACACTCATGGCTTTTGGGCAAACAAAAATGAATTAATTACTTTTGATTACAGACTTTGGATTTGGAAGTTACTCCAAATGAACTGTGTGAATTCATGTCGTACATGCGAGATATATTACATTATCCCATACCGAACAAGAATTGTGTGGTTGGCGACCAATTACAACAAGACATAGTCCTTGTCATGGAGAAACTGCTAAATCAACTGCTAGAAAAACTTGGTAAGGTTCGTTCTTTAGTCGCCCAGAGTCTACTCGGAATGTCTATCAATAAATACTTGGAATGCACCTTATTAATAATCGGCAATCAAACATTCATGAAACAGCAAATTGACAAGTCATTGATGTTTGCCGAAACTTTAAAATATAGAGTCCACAGAATTCCTAGAAATTTTAACTAATGTTTTCATTATTATTCAAAAGCTTCATATTACATATGTATATTTTAGTTTTATTATTATTGTTTGTGACTGATGATTCCTACTCGATTTATTTTAATATGATTGTTTTTTGATTTACTTATAATTTATTTAATTGTTTACGATCTTAATTTATTTATATTTTTAAGTAGATGCGTGTTGTATTAAATTGTTAGTATTCATAATTGTTGTTGACTTAATAATTTGGTCATTTAAATGATTTGAATAATGTTATTGTCACCAGCAGAATTTTTTAATTTGCAAAACATTTTTTTCTTTTACTATTTTACGTAACCAAAAGACTTTGATTTGTTTTTTTATTTTTATTGTTTTTTGTTAACTATATTGAAAATCTATTATGGTTTTTTTTTTTTGATTTTGTGCTAATTTAATGTAATTGTTCTGTTTTAAATGTTTTACATTAATTACCTATTATTTATTGACCACTACGTATGTAATCATCACAAGACTTAATTGTTTATTTTAGTATTATTATTTGTTTATATTTATAGTTTAAAGAGATGATTTTTTAAACTTTTTTTTTATTCGTACTTTATATATGGTTACTTGGTTTGATATAATATTTGTTCACAAAATTACTAGATTATTTTATATATGTTTCATATTAATATAGACTTTTTTTATTAAAATTTTGACTACTGCCATAATTTATTGATTTGAAAACTGAGGGATAAGTTAATTTTAAAATGATCAAAATATGTATGTTATTTGACTGAACTTTTATTTTACAAGTTTAAATACAACAACTAGGAGTATACAGAATGTATTCCTCTCCAGATTAAAATGTAACACATACCTATTATTTGTTGTTCATTGTTTTTCACTCTCTAAGTAGGTGACATAGCAATAGGATGAATTCATATACATTTTAGTTACATTTATACATTTATGGGATTTAAAGAGTTGGATTGATACAACATGTGTACTATTTATTGTCGTTTCGCTAACTCAATTATAATTATTTTTTAATCCATAAATTGCATAATATTAATCAACGGATTTAATTGTTATATGTAAACTTAGTGTTCAATGTTGTAATATATTTTTCTCATAGGAAATTCATATAATGATACATTTTTATCGTCATCTCTTTTGTGGCACTCATTATTCAACTAATAAATATATTGGTTGATTATATTTATTTCTTATTTATGGTACCTGTTTTATAAATGGGTCAAACTTTGGTTTATTTCTATCATAATATACATTTAAAAACTTGTTAGTTATTAATCTGACTGATTAAAAACTATTTTTACTTCCCACCCTACTATATGACTGTTTCTATGAGTAACTCTTTAAAGAGCGTAGTGTACATTTCTTAAGTTAGCCACATGCTTGTCGCTTGTGGCTATGGTGTGGTTGGAATATAACGGATCTAAGAAAAATATAGTTGTGATATATTTCCACCGTACATAAGCCTGCTCATACATTTCTGGCAGGGTAGTTATAAATAACATGTTGAGTAATAAATATTCATACATACATGCAAATATTTTCATTTTATAAGTTTTTAATTTCACCTTCTAAATTTTATATAATAGCACTTTAATTATGTACACACAAAAAATATAAGTTCGAACAAAGCCAATTGTTTTTCATATACACCATGATCAAGTACTTTTCACGGGATAAGAGACATTTAAAAAAAAAATTATATGCCAATGATCTGTTTATGATTTTTAAGTACAGTAAAATGCTGATTAAGTGGGCTAATTAATATCAAGGTGTTCTGGGTATAGAAATATCTGGATGATTGAAATATGACACTTTAAAAGTGAACTATGAATACATTTTATTTATAATATAATTTGACATTTGTGATACTGCATACTTCAACAGGTATAAATAAAAATTGGAAAATAACTACTTATTGTTATATCAAGATTCCTAGTTGGTTGGAATAATTATGTGATTATAAGATAAAAATAAGATTTAAAATTAAATTTTTTTTTTATCGACTATTTTAATATTTCAGATTTACTGAAATTAATCAACTTTTTAACACCAAATGTATTTAACTGTATTGTTTCAGATATATAAATAGGTACTAAAAATATTTGCACATTTCCTACTGCTTGAAAAATTAAAGAATCTTTTATATTTTCATAAGGGTTTTTTTCTTTAATTTCAGAGTTACAAAATTTTCTCTACTTGTTTTTTAAACATTTATGTTTCAATGAATCAGAACTATAGGCGAGACTGGACAAACTTACAAATAGTTGAATTAAATAAAAAAAAATAGGACCAAGTTATTGTGATGTTGTACAAATATTATAAGTGTAGGGAAAGCTGTGTTCATGCACTGTGCCAGTACAAACTTAGGCTTTGATAATTTTAATACCAATATCTATAACTTAGTTAATGAAATAATAAATTAAAGTGGAATGGCAATATAATGTATCTTTATTACCAAGTAGTACTTATAAAATAAATGGGTTTAAAATAAAATTTCAAAAAAAAATACACAGTTAAGACTACAAATTACAATAATTATACTAAACAAAAAATTGATTGAAATAACACATTCACATATCAGACTCTAAAATATACTACACATTAGATTATAAGACTAAATAATGTTGGAAATACACATATAAGGTAGTTTGCATACAAATATACAATGCTACCTCTTTTTTTAAACAGACATTGATCAATGGTCAAGCTGATACATACTCATTAGTAATTGCTAAGACTCATTTTCTGCAGAATAAGAGATGAATGGATGACATTTTTTTAGGCAATACCTACTTAATATTATATAAATGAGTACCTATATGAGTGTACACTTCAATTATAATGTAAAATAGAATGTAACTTATTATAGGTATAAGAGAAGATATATAAATTTAAGTTAGAAATTGATCATTACAATCTGTAGGATGGATGATATATTTCTCGGGAAGACAAAATAAAGAGTTTCAGAAGCAAATGGATTTTGTATTAACAAGCCGGAGATAATGTTTTATTGTATTCGGTCTTTGCTTCTATATAGAAGTTCTGAAATTCGAGGTTAACACCGGCCATTCCCGTTACTTTTCGTCAAACGTCACGACCACTTTGCCGCGGAGGTGTCCGGCCTTTACCTTTTCGAACGCCTCCTTCATGTCCGCGAACCTGTAAACACTGTCGACGGGTACGGTGATCTTCTTCTCTGTGGCCAGCCGGGCTAGCTCTTCAACTCCACGCTCAGCGGGCATGAAAAAACCCCAACGGATCGAGGAGCCTTTGAAAACGGCGCCCGAACAGACGTTCGGCGCCACCAGGTCGTATGCGTTCTTCAGCATTCCGAACACCATTCCGTACGAGTCCGTATTGTGCAACACAGGACTGCGGAGGGTGACGAATTTTGCCCATGACCAAGGTTTCAACAGCGGCGTGTATGAGCCGCCGATATCTTCGTATGGTATCCCGGCCGCGTCCAGAATCAGGTCGTACCTTCATAATATTATGTTTCATTATAATTCGTAATAGGTATAACAATAACAAAAATACGGCGTTGAAAATGTTATCAATTATTATTAAAACAACTATTTTGCGTAAAATGAACAAAATACAAGTTTATTCTACATTATTAGTTATTATATACCAATCACCAATGTCTACCATTATCCATGATACGACTATTGTTGGAACAATTTTACACGACTAATAAAAGGTTTTTATTTTTTTTCAATAGCATCCACTGCATGGTTATTTACTATGGGGGGTACGGGGTGGCAAGACCGTAGCCAGAAAAATATTTAGGGGGGTTTTGAGTATAAATATGTTATATTATATAATAAAATATGAAAATCAAGGCCGTAGCCAGAAAAATATTTAAGAGGGAGGGGGGAGGTACCTAGAGTTTAAATATATTGCATTACATAATGAAATATGAAAACATAAAATTTTTTTAAAATTAAATTAATCTTTATTTAAAAAATAATTAAATCTTATTTCAAAATAAAATCCGGGGGGGGGAGGTTGAACCCTTATCTTGCGGGGTGGTATGGTTGGGTCGGAATACGTGTACGTGTGGCGAGAATTAGTAACTAAAAATCCCGGGGAGTCATCCATCCGGGAACTAGTAACCTGTGAGTACACTCAGAAGTCAGAGCGCATAGGCAACTGAATGTTGAAACCGCGCCACACCAAAGCACTCAAAAGTTTTTTTTTTATCTGCTTGTATACGTAACATTTTATCTATTATTGATTAAATAATAGTCGTATATTATAGAACTTATTTGTACTTCATTTTGATAAATTCTAACGAATTTTTACGCCATATACTGCATTATTTATTTATTATTATTTAATATTTTACTATTCTAGTTGAGAGTTGACTACTTATTATATATTTTAAGATAATATGTTTACATACTTTCCGAATTGTTCCAACTGTTTTTGCGCATCTGTGGTGGTGTAGTCAATAATATTATCTGGTCCAAGTCCTTTCACTAGATTTATAGCATTTGTACTACATGTGGTAGTTACCTTAATAATAGAAAACAACTAATTAATAAATAATAATATTTGGAGGGCAGCTGGAACGAAGTACCAAAAATTACTATAGGCTACAAAAAAACCAGATGACTTGCGCTAATGCCTGGTATCGAAATAGTTTTGCAGTTATATGTACCACAGAAAGATTATTTCTTAAGCATAAAAAAGTGTCCAACAGTTTTACAGAATTTTTACAAGTGTCCAAATTCTGAGTTATGGCTTTTTTTGACTTATGGAAAATATACGATTGCGTGCGGTAATGGGATATCCAGTATTTTAAAATCTGTGTGCGGTTTTGTACCATTCAAATTTTGTACATTTGTGTGGTAATGGCGACGCCAATGTTTAATATACTATTGTCTGTTTTCTTATTTTATAATTTTTATTTCTATTTTATATGATAGTTTACAAAAGTTTTACAAAAAGTAAATAAAATACATAATATGTATTTTATTTTAAATGTTGATTTTAACGACTAGAAACCATGTCCTCGTACATTTATTTTTTCAAAAGCATTTACTCTTTTTGAAATAAAGGGTGTTGAATGATAAAAGAATTACCCTTTATGTAGACATTTAAAAAACCTCTTACATTAGTTACAAAGTTTCTCTTAAGTTATTTATAATTCCATTAAAAAATATCAGAAATGCTTAGTCACAATATTTTTTTAAGTGTTTAAAGTATGAACATTTTCAAATTACTTCAGAGTTGAAAATTCCTAAAGTGTTTAATATTATATTCATATTATGCGGTTTTTTTTTAAATATCATAAATTATGCTATACATTATAATACAATTATTATAGCCAGTGATTAATCGCAAAGAATATCCTAGTAATAATGAGAAAAAATTAAAAAAATGTTTTAATGGTAACTATAGAATTTGTTAAGCTGCATGTTTCCAGTGTTTATCTTTATTTGATTTAATTTTTTAGTCTGTTAGTTAAAAATGAATGATTCTAATAATAATTGCAAATGCACCAAAAAATGTCAAATATTATTAGAAAATCCATTCGAATGTTTCCCAAAATACGGCGTAACACGTATGTTACAGATACCTATATTAATGCAATATTTATTCAGTTCAAATTCTGGAAATCAAAAAAGCATTGATTTATCAAAGTATGAGATAAAGCCACTCAATTCATTTAAAACAAATTCGATTAAAGGACCAACAATATCTAATGCACATCATGAAAACACAAGTAACGCAAATATACCAAAAAAAGAATTAAATGAATTGGTGCAATCAAATGGACAAAAAAATTGAAAAATAAACCTGTGAACACAAAAATCACAAAAATAATTATATCTCGAAAAATAAATATCTTCATAAATCAAAATATTGGTATTGTCGTTCAATAATATGATTGGGAATTATTTTAATTTTGTTAATCAAGGTTCGATAAGCAGGATCATAATTCTAGATCGGGGTTAACTGTAGACACCGCTACTCCCTATAGCAATATTATAGGCAGCTTCTTAATTTTCTATCATCCTTGCATATCCACTAATCAAAGTAAGAGTGAACTATAGTGAACAAATATTCTGTTTTGTGATCGTTGGATCGTTAATTATTTTAATGATAATTCGTAGCGATGTTTTTAAATTGTGTATAGCTAATGCTAATTAGCTGATTAGAGTGGCAAAATAAAATCGGATATTATTAACTTTTCTTATCGTCGTAAAGCTGAATGCTTTGAATGGCTTTGAGTAAGTATCGCAAAGGCTTCTATTGTGGAAACTAAATTACTAAATTATTACAAACACTATTTTTTGAAATTAAATATTTAATCGTTTGATATCACGGTACGATTTGCATATTAATTGTGTAATTAAACACTAAATTATTTAAATTGGCTAGTCTCGATATTTTTAGCGTCAGACTTCAGTATAAATGTATAATATTTTAAATGTCCGTTATCCGGATATGAGTGAATATATAATTAATAATTTACCTACATTTATATTAGTTATTTAAACATTAATTCTGATACAATAATCTAAACTAATTCTGAGAAAGAAAAATATAGACATTTATAGGAAAAAAACTGAAATTATTCAAAATATTGCAAATGGAATTTGGCTTTAAGTTAAATTTTTTTTAAATTGTCCATTCGCGAGCGTATACAGTACCTTAGCACCCCACGACTTGAGTATCTGAATCGCACTATTACCGACACCACCGGATCCGCCGATGACCAGTACGTTCTTGTCAGCAGCGTTTGAAGCGTTCACGCCACCAGCCGATGTCAAGGCACACCACGTGGTTAGGCCTGTGTACAACAAGCACGCCGCTTCCTCGTAGGACATATGATCGGGCTTCTTGGCTACCTACAACAACATAGTAAAATAGTTTTATTTTATGTTTGATATCGACATCGATGTTAACTATGTTAAGAGTTTGAACCTATACGGGCTATACGGTCAACCCACACATGCGAGTTGCGACCGACCCAGTGTTTGGAAAGAACGTCGTTCATGAACGCACGTTCACGCGTTCACGTTTATAAATAGTGAACGATACGTGAACGTCACTCGTATTTTTAAAATAGAACGTGAACGTGAACGACGTTTATATTTGTAATGAACTTCATTGATTTTTAAGACGTTTAATTTATTTACCATTTAATAAATATATTTTTCAAATATTTTAATTAATCGTATTATAATAATATTTTCCATTATAGTTCCTATGATATCGAATTTAAATTTAATTAGTAATTACTGGGAAAAAAAATTAAATGAACGCCCAATAAACGAGTTCATTTTTTGAATGAACGTGAACGTGAACGTGTTCCTATTTAAGTACCGAACGTGAACGAGTTCCTTTTTTAAGTACTGAACGTGAACGTGAACGAGTTCATTTTTTTAGTGAACGTTCCGAACACTGGACCGACCACGACCATTATTACCTGAGTTACGGGAACGGTGACGAATTGGGCATGACAACCGTGTTGGTAAGGAGCTACGACGCCCAAAATGGCATCGCCGATGTTCAAGTGTTCCGAGCCAACTTCAGCTCCTTTCGCAACTACTTCACCTGCGAAATCCCGTCCCAGAGTCAACGGGAACTCGACGGGTCTAAAAAAGGACTTCTTTTTTGCCTGCCGGACCCTGCTCAATAGCACTTGACCATAACCCTCTACGAGTAAAAAAACAATTGTTTATATGTAATGAAAACGCATGCAAATAAGGTAAGTTTTTAACTTTTGTTTGACCATTATAAATCATAATACGTGACTGCGCTTAATAGTTATTTTATAAAAACGTAACCCAGCATGATTAACGTGATACTATAATTTAGTTATTTTTTTATAATATGTAGGTATAAGGTATACTCATGCAGATTAACTTATTTCAATTACTTTGTACATAACAAGACGCTTAATATTAAAAGTTCTTCAATACCGGTTCGTATAATAAATAATGATACATATGGGCGTTGGCCATTTTCATGTTTTATATTATTGGTAAAGTAAGTTCTAATCGTTTAGAAAAATGTGTAGCGGCTATAATTGATGTGCGATGTGTCTATTTAGTACTTGGAGCGTCGGTCGGCTGCTATAGCCGCTTGGGGAACCATTTTAAATATTTACTCTATATCCTCGTTATCTTTTGTTTTTTGATCAATAATTCTATACTTTTATTATTTATGAAAGATTTTAATAGAGATTTAAAGACTTAGCAGGTTGCATAAATTACCAACATTTAAGATCAATTAAATTTAGAAAGAAATTCAGCATTATCAACCCTAATTAATCTCTTAAAAAATGTATAGCTTATTTGTTTTTAACGCATTAATTTTTACAAATAATTATTGAATGATGTATGACATATGATGCGGTACTCGAGTATTGTATAAAATTACTAATATGTATAGACGTGTATTTAATACAGTACGTCAGCACGAAATAATTCGTAAATTTTTTTCGTGACGAATAACTAAATGGACCACTGTTGTAAACATTAAAATTGAAAACATGCAGTAAGGTTTTTAGAATTGAAAAAACGCCCAAAATTAACTCGATAATAGAGCATTAAGTTCACGGTTATAATAATAATTATGTGTCTATACCTTAGAATGTATTTACTAAGGATAGAACCATCATGCCGGGGAAACAATTTTATGCACATCCAACAGCGACGAGTATCTGGTTTATATACGCATGCGTAAGTACCTATGTGTCTCATCGAAAGACTTGTAGCTAATTATTTTTTTTTTTAATTATCGGAATTTATATGCCACATGGGTTCATCCGCATATAGTAGGTATATCATGTAATCTGAGGTGCTCACATACCGGACATGAAGACGTCAATGGGATTGACGGACGATGCCCTGACGCGCACCAGAACTTCTTTGGGCCCGAGGGACGCGGGCGATTCTGCCTTGTCGTTGAGCTTGGCCGAGTCTTTAAACGGCGCGTAGGCGTCAATCTGCCAAGCCGTCATTCGGTCGGGCCATGGTCGCTCGCCGTCAGCGGCAGAAACGTCCGTCTTCGTCATGTCGTGGTTGCAGAGCTGAATTATGGGTACTGAGGTACTATACGGCTCGTGTTGGAGATTGGTGGACGAGCATTAACCGAACGACAGAACTACGGGCGAGAGGTCGCACGCGAGAATGACGCAGTAACGCGGTGAATGGTGATTATCCCACGCTGTGGACAGACGGGTTTACTAATCACACAACAAATTGTGTTGTAGTTCGGACCTAGGCTATGACGGTGGTGGTAGTGGTAGTGGTAGCGGTAGTGACGAAATACTACGACCCATCTATCATCTACATAGTTATAATAATATATTATATAGGTATACGCAACTATAATATGCTCGCACTGCTATCGGTGAGCCAAAAAACTATTATTGTAATTTGTGTATAATTATAATAGATTAGTTCAGCCAGTTGTGCTCGTACCTACGAATTACGATAAGTTCATCTCAACAAGTGACGTCACATTCACTCTTGTCCATAAAATAGATTATATTAAAATAATAATAATAATAATAATAGAGACGAATTAACAAAATAAGTAACTATCACATTGTCACAGATGTATTTACATCTTACACATTGTAAATTAAACACGAATATTTTTAATACAATTAATGTTTATAAAATATTGCTATTAAAATATAATGTATATGTATACGAGTTACCCGCAATAATTAAGAAAAACTATAGGTAATCGTAATGGTAAGTAATAATTGGTATCTACTATCTACTATCTAATGGTAAATACATGCATTTGCAATTATTAAACGTTGTTTTAAAACAAAATTACTTCGCCTATGATTATAAAAAAATCCTAAGATCGTAATATCATTCAAAGCCGGAACGTAATGCAGAAAGGCAAGTGTATTGTTATGGACATGACTTCATGAGCGACGAGCGCCACAAGTCGCCGCGACCACGAAATAAGATATTATTCATAATATGCAATATAAAGAATATAATATACAATAATCATAGGTATGCGCACAAAGTATTCAGGGTATGTACATACCCTGTGCCTCACTGTGGGCTAGGGGCAGACATTTTTTTGAAGGCATAATATAAACCAATAAGTAATAACCAAAAAATAAAAAATAACAAAGTTTTTGGAACAGGTACGATTACCATATGATATGTCAAATATCAATACCTTAATTATGTAACAGAATTATGAAATTACATCATTTTCATTAAACACGTCTAAAAATACATGTTTTTATTTTTCAACATAAAAAAAAATGTTGAAGTACCCATTATTTTCTTAGTCTGTGACCTGTGGTTGTTCTGTGTTATAACTAACAACCAATAAGAAGCAGTGATACAGTGATAGTTAAAATGGTTATCAACTTATCATAAATTAAATTAAAGTAAGAAATAAGTAGATATTATATACAGAATAGATTTGATAGATTTCAATATTATTAACCTATTCTATAAAACGATCTGAGTATTTGTTTAGGGACATTTATTTTTTAGAGTATCAGCATTTTTTATCAACCACATACCCTACGAATGCCCACGACAATTTACGCAATATAATAATACATGGTTCATGAATGCCGAAATGTAATATAATATTTGGATTCTATGAAGTACGAGATATATATAATATAATATAGCCGCAGAATAGATTAAATCTATTCTATGATATAGATGCAAGATATTGATGAAATGCGCATAATAACATATTATCATATAAGAAATGCATTATCGTGATTTTTCAGTTTTTCATAAATATCAATAAATAGATTAACATATAATGTGTACAATAAACATTTATTTATTTATTGTAAATATCTGTGATTATATATAATATAATAATCTTTGTACTATTGTAGTGGTTATTTCTGTCGAAGCGACAATACCATAAGACAATAAAAGCTGACAATACTAAGTTGCATAATCAAAACAGTTAACATTTATTTTTTTATAATGAATCGATAGGGGACTAATGGTTCCTCCTTCGACTCTCTTTTAAACACGATTCAGAGGCCTTTGATTGGTTCATAAAATTAACTTATTTTGTATGAAAGTATGCACCGTAGCATTAGACTTTAGATGATAGATAAGCCGATAAGGAAAACCAAAGTATTGTTATTTAACAAGGTGGATTTATAAACATTTATTTATTAATCCACGTCTGTTATTTAGTATTAGTTTACGTGATTACCTGCATAGTATATTATGTATTATAACATTAGGTAGGTACTACCCCCTAGGTATGGTCGTAGGATACGTTCTGTATGAGCTTATATGATGTTACGAATACGAAATGTCCATATACCTAACGTTATTATTGTTTATGTGGCAGCATTTAATCACAATTGTAGCAAGACTTAAGAGACTTAAAACGGACTTACATAAAAGTAGAAATGAAAAATCTCCAAACAGCGGGATCAATTTAATTTCAAATATTCTGTGCTTAAACTTGTATCTTGTTCAAAAAATATTAATTGAAAATGTAAATTAATGATAAATTGATAACGACTAAGTGTGATAAGTGATATCAGTTTAAAGTTTAACAGGCAATAAAAAAAAAAACTCTTCTGATTTCTTGATGTGATCCATGAACTAATCATATACTTGTTATTGACATTAAAAACATCAAAAAATGACCTGAAAGCAATGCGACTATGACATAAAAATGACAAAAAATGTCCTTAAAAAACGACCTAAAATAATTACAAATATTTGTTTTAAATTTATAAAAATACATTTTTTTAAATATTTTACTATAACATTTTGTATACATTTATCAAAGCTAACAAATTGCTCAAAATATGGCACACAAATAACAAATAATGTCCCTAAAAATGAAATAAAAAATGACAAATATTTGTTTTATAAATTTATCAAAACTTACAAAAGAAACGATTAAAAGTGAACTAGTGTGAAATCCGTAAACATAACTAAAAATGTGGGAAAATGACCTAATAATGAGTTAAAAAGTAATTAACACCAAAAAATGAAAAAAAATGCTATTTAAAAATTAGTTGTTCAGATTCGGATGCTAATGAAACACATTTGTGGTCAGGAGAGCATTGTCTAAAAGTTTCAAAAAAAAAAATTCAAAATGCATCAGCTTCTCAGCCCTACTTATTATTATTAAATAACTTAATTTATGGGTTAGACGTAGGCAATAAATTGAAATTTAACAATTATACTGACATTTTATATTTTGTAAAGAGAATAAGTAATTTTAATGTGAACAATTGTAATATGGCAGCGACATTTTTCAATAAAATTATGCTCTAAAAATCATAGAATATGTATTTTTAGCCAATAACACTAAAATATGTAGAAAATGAATTATAATTCATAAATTATAAGTATTTAATTTTTAATAGTAATTTGTTTATTTTTTTTATACAATTTCAAATACATTTCTAAACTAACATGATCATTCTACATATACTGATGCTATGGAAGCATATTTGAAGAATGCAAGATCCTCAAACCTTCAAATCTTCTTCCATTCCTTCCCCCGGAATTTATTTTAGAAATATGTACCAGTCTTAAATCCAAAATTCTTTTCAATTACTTTCTGAAATTTGTTGTAAATTTTTTTTCCTGTTTTTCCTTGAGGGTTTCTCTAGTATTATTGAAAATTTCAATTGACTCAAGCAAAGTCAGTCAAGTGATTCTAATTTAGTTATGCTGACTGGTAAACATCTAAAGTTGGACTGAATATATGTTAAGTTTGGGCCTAAATTAGGGTCAGCCATAATCCTAATTAAATTTTTTATATTTCATTAATATAAATTGTATTGACGTTTTATAAAAATGATTTCAGTTTTAAACTACAAAAAAAGTAGAAAATATCAGGAGACAGATATCCCATCTCAATAATTGAGAGGGATGAAACGTACATTAAATGGTAATTTTTTCAAAGGAACAAATCTAAGAAAATACTTCTCTGGCCGTGTTAATACTACATATCTACATTCATGGCTAAGCGTGAAAGACATAATAAATAATTTATTTTTACCTTAAGTTTATCAGGGCTTACCAAATTGTTAACAAATTATAGTACCTACTACAGTATACTAAACATAACATATTATTATAATGTAACATAATATTTATAATACATAAAATAATACATGTAATAATATATCATTATGCATTAATGCCCATTATTACATTAGCAAACTTAAACATTTGCCAAAATTTAATAATGACTCATTCATACTGATAACTAGTTTTAAGTATTTATAATTGTAAAATTTATTTATTTTGTGCAATCTGCAAGTTTTTTAAAATTATTATTTGAGTAGTTTCAAGTATCAGTTTTGAAATTTAGCTAGATAATTCAACCTAAAATAAGTTATTTAAAAACGTATCATAGAAGCATAATTTATTTTTTTAAAGGACTAAATCAGAACTTAATACCATTTGGTAATAATATCAATTTTTAACAAACAATTTAATATAACAGTATTAATAATAATTTATTATTACTAGGAATTTTTCTTAAAAAAATAATATTTATGAAAACAAATCAATTTTAAAACTATTAACAGATAACAAAATTGTATATAATGATTCATCATTATTCATTATGGTAAACATCAAAATAAAATCTATCATTACAATAAATAGCATTCAATTAGTTAATCTAGCTTTATCCATACTAGGTTTATCAAAAGTTATAATAACTTTTCCTCTCAGATGTCCATCTTGTACTCGTTTATATGCATCTTTAAGGTCCATAAATTTAAAAGTTTTTTCCAGAGGAATTAAAATTTTCTTTTCTTCGGCTAACTTAGCCAGTTCTTTTACACCACACTCTATTGGAAGGAACGTACCCCATCGTATTGAAGATCCTTTAAATACTGCTCCAGATAAAATGTTTGGAACTAGAAGGTCAATAGCATTTTTAACCATGCCCCCTACCAAGCCATATGAATCCGTATTGTGTAAAAGGGGACTCCTAAGTGTAATAAAAGTGGAACAAGACCAACCTTTTAACAAAGGCATGTAAGCACCAATTTTATTATATGATATTCCTGCTGCATCTAAAATTATATCATACCTGAAAAAAAAAATTGTAGTTAAGATTATTCTTGAGGCTTTTAGTAGTGTCAAATTGATATCCAATTCAAGAATGAACAAATATGAAATAATGTACCAAAACCAAACATTATATTTTGAATAGCATTAATAAATGTTTTTAGTATATTTTTTAATATGATTAAAATTCAATATAATTGTAACCAAGGCCGTAACTGGAAATTAATTTCGGGGGGGGGGGGGGATTGATTGAACCCCAAACTCCCCCCCCCCAGGTACGGCCTTGATTGTAACTAATATTTATAAATATAATGTTTGCATACTTTCCATGTTCTTCCAACTGTTGTCGTGCATCTTTAGCTGTGTAATCTATAATATTGTCAGGCCCAAAACTTTTCACTAAGTTTATGGCTGTTGAATCACAAGTAGTAGTAACCTAAATAAAAATTAATCAGTGAAATAAAAAAACTTTTCTGATTAAAAAAATGTACATAATATATTTTGAAATGAGGAAGAGAATCGCATATAATATATTAAATGATTTTGAAAATTAAATATGAGCTTAACATTTTTAAGGAATAAGTACTAGTTTTTAAATTGAATAACACAATTGATATAATACTAATTATATATGAAATAATTTTTAGTTATTTAAATACATAATTGTTACTGTTATTTAATATTATTAATTATTTTTTATAAATAAATGAAAATATACTGAAATGCAATTGATTTTAACTTGATGCCATACAAAATCATATGCCTATACAATTTTATTTCATCAAAGTATATTTAAAAGAAATTAATTTAATCTTTCAATAACAGACATCTAATGTTTTCTTTTCTTTTTAGTTTAAACGGATTCTTTAAAAAAGAGTAATATATCATTTTCAATTAAAATGTTTCACTTAGCCCTTAACAAAAAAATGTATAATCAGAAATCAAGACTATATGCCATCCCACAATATATGTATTAATACTAACATATTATATTATTACTACTAAAATTCTTATGTTGAAGATAAAAACGAAAGATCATTTGTATGTTTAATTATTGTTAATTGTGATCAACACTTATTGGTTTAAATCAAAATTGAGACTAATTTCTAAATACCTTAGCACCCCAATGCTTTAATAATTGTATGGCACAATTACCAACACCTCCGGATCCACCAATGACTAGTATGTTTTTATTAGTAGCTTTCATAACATATAAGCCTCCAACCAATTTCAAAGCAGACCATGCAGTCATGCCAGTGTATAATAATCCTGCCGCCTCTTCATTTGTCAAATGATCTGGTTTCTTAGCTATCTAAAAGAACATATTGTCAATCTTACTACCCTGGACATATTATGTTGATGAAAATCTAAGATCAATATAGTTTTGTACCGTACCAGACCTTCAGGAACGGCAACAAATTCTGAATGGCAACCTTGATGGAAAGGAGGCACTACACCCATGACCACATCACCGACATTAAAGCTCTTGACTTTTACTCCTTTGGCTATGATTTCTCCACAAAAGTCACGTCCCAAAGTCAGTGGGAACTCAACAGGTTTGTGCAGGGACAATTGCTCTGCTTGCCGGATGGTGCCCAATAGTACCTGACCAAAGCCCTCTGAAAACCGTGAAAGGACGGAAATTATTATAGTATTGTCCAATGAGTACACACACTTCTCGACTTCTCTTTTCCGTCAGTCACCACTCACCAGCCATGAGAACGTCGAGCGGGTTGACAGATGAAGCTTTGACGCGAACCAACACTTCATGGGCCGCCACCATGGTCGGTGACCTGGCATTACTGGTCAGCACCAGATCATCGATGGTGCTGTACGAATGAGCTTGCCAAGCGATCATTTTCGACGACCAAGTCTGGGTCTGTGTCGTTTCAGTGTTGTGATCGGTCTCGGTGATGTCGACGGTCATGTTGTCGGCGGTGGTGATGCAGCTGGTAGTTAACGTGCGTCGTCGAATCGTCCGAACCACGAACGTGTTCTTCGAAGGCGAGATCGGAAATGAACGAAAGACTAATCTGAATATTGTATTTGATTGAGACATATTAGTAATATATTAAATTATTATTGTTGTTCGATCTCCACCGGATTCGTGCTGATGATGCCCCCTCTGACCACTATCAGTCGGTTATCACACCGGTTGCTAATATTATCCCTATAATGATAATAATAATTAATAATAATACGATTATTGTCGTTATTTCTCACTGTCTAGTCACTAGGTACTCTCTCTTTCTTTAATTTCAGCAATTAAAGTCACTACCTAATAATAATTAACTATTCGTTTTATAATTTATTACATTTTTGTCCATTGCGTAATCATTAATCGTTATCGAAGCAATTAATATTATTATTATTAATATTATTACAGTATTACTCGATGCCTGTACATTTTTTTTTATAGTTACCTATTACTTATTCTACACCTACTTCCTTGATAAATATTATAATATTATTATTTATTATGTACCTACCATATCTACGGACGCAGTGGCGCCTTACTCTATAGCTTTAAAAAGTAAATCGAAAGTCCAAAATGGGTGCATAGGCTTATTCATGAATATGAGGCATGAGATGGGCACGAATTATTTAATAATAATGTCTTAATATATTTTATTCGTGGATATGGGATACATAATACCTATCATAATTTTGTATTGTGGTACAAAAATAAACCACTGTAGAATCATGGAACGCTATATGATCCACGGAAGAACGTCAGAACCACCAAATTTCTAAGCCCAGCGTACTGATGGATTTGTACACGCAAAGACCCAAAGTTATTACTTTCCAACATTATTAAAAACCTAAAACATAAGGAAAATTATGATTATAACTCACCGGAAAAATACTAAAAACTATACATAAAGCGTTTATGACTGATCGAGTATTGACAGACATTCCCACCAAATAGTTTCATATTTGATACCTGGAAACCCGTTTTAAGCAAAACACTGTTGTTTTGTAGTTTATTTAAATCCTATTGCAAAATTTGCTTTCAACAAAAATGTTTCAAAACCTTAGAACCTTAACATATTTTTAGAAGATCTTGTAAAGATCTGATAAAGTGGTCATGTGTAAACTTTTGTTGTGCTGTGAAAAATATGTAAATTTAGAAATAAAACCACTGAAATAATGTATATTTTGTGATTTTTTACCCAAACGTAAATTTTCTATTGAAAATTTAAGCAACTCTACATGACCCCGGTATCTACGATAGTAGTTGATCTTTAATTTTCAACATTTAATCTCATATAAAACAGTGCTTCGTAATGAACCTGGATATGATTGTTTAACGGGACTTCTCTATTCTATTTTTTGTCGGTTCATTGGGAAGCTTATTATATTTCTACAGACGAAGTACCTATTGGATACAATAGCTATAACACATAAAATTCATATCAGGTAAGGTACCAACATATACATTAGTTATACTTTTGAAAATAAATATTATGTTATAATTTTGTGAAGACTGAAGAGGATGAACAGTGATTCTTAGCCTCCTCCTCCCGAAAGTTCTGGCCATACATTCCTCTATTTTTATTCTCCGTAGGTAATGTAATTTAAAGTTGAATTTACGTTTTATTTTTACCTATATCTGGCATGTGCATCTAGTACATGGTACATTTATTTGTTCATTAATCATTATAATATCATAATATCTATTATAATTTATGAGATTAAATATTCGTCGGGTGGAGAGGACGATAATCAATTAGTCTCTTGCTTAGTTTCTTCCACCTCTTATGATTCTTAAAAAAAATAATGTATTGGTCGTACAAGTGAAGTATAGGATAAAATTAAAAAACTATTCGAATAATACTTATTTAATAATAATGTGGTAAATATAAAATGAAACTTTTCTTTTTAAAGGGATTCAAATAATGACTTGCTTCACTTAAAAATGATGACTTATAGAAGCCGTTGCCTCCGGACAATAAGTAGGTACCTACAATTATTTTTGATAAATCATACATATATATGCAATATGCTAACACCTTCACAATGATTATAAGACGATTTCATAAAAAGCTGGTATGTGGATGTCGCTCTGCTGTACATTAGGTGCCAATAGGAGGTAGCTGTAATGGATGGTATTAAATTTGAATTCAATGATATCATATCATTGTATACGAAAAACGATTCTGAGCGGGGACGGTAGGTCAGTCTAGAATATTTTATATTGTTATTACTTATTATTAATGTGGTAGCCGGTAAGTAGAATTAATATTATCCTTAAGTTATCAGTGATGCTGGAAAAATATTTAAAAAAATTATGTAAAATTGGGCTGTTTTGGAACCTAATTATTCTTTGTGTTAATATGTAATTTTGTCCAAATTTGAACTTAAAATGTCTGTACGAAATAATTGTATTTATATATTTTCCAGATTTTTTAGTTACGGTAAAAACTGCTAAGTTTAATATTGTTTAAAATGTTTAATCCTTAGCTATAAAAATTGAAAATTATCTAAAATAGTAATAATTGATTATTTTTCACAAGTCGGAAATGTGGGGAACGACTATTTACTATTTAGGTTGATTAAAACATAATTATGTTCAAATTTAAGTGGATGACCGATCACTTTTATTTTCGTTTACATATAATATACATAAAATATCAATCTATTTTTACAAGAGCAGCAGACATGAGTATAATATACTCCGTAATAGTGTAGGTAATTGCAGTAATAGTCCTTTAAACCGGCCAATAAATCAAATTTAATATTTTAATTCTTAAAATAATATTAAATTTGACGCAAATCGGTACCGTATAACGTGTTCCTAATTTCCAATATCGATTAATTAATGCAAATAAACTATAAAATTGTATTTATAAACAAATATTTGCAAATTATGAAGTAAGGTTATTTTGTTATTGTTAGAACACTTTAAGAAAAATTCATTTATGCATAAGCTATTAAACTCTTTGATAGTTAACATAAAAGGTTACGTGTATTTATTTATTGCTTTTTCGGAATCGTGATAAATAAGGTGTATGATGATGATTTAGCTAGGTAAGATACAAAAATACTGAAATGAATTTTTATGAAGATTAAATTATTATTTATTCGACCATTAATCTCAATGTCACTGTAACCAGCAATTATTATTTTGAGCATTTGCTAGTTAGGTATATTATTATTTATAATTTATACAAATATTAAAATGTAGCAAATTCATTGGCGGTATTCATTTACACACGTCTATATGCTTACGCCTTAAAAGTTAGATCCCATTTATATTATGAGTGATACCTATATAGTTGATTAGGTTAGTTAAGATTATGTTGTAAATTATTAGAAATAATAAAATAATAATGTATAAAACTATTTCATATCCTCTCTCCCAGTAACCCTCAAAATATGTCAAATCAAATGTCTTTAAATGCACAATAATTAATTTTGAGATGACATAAAAAACTAATTGTTTCTGTCGAGTGCAGAGATCTCAATTCCCAACAGGTTCATTAAATAATATTTAGGAAGGTTCTTAGGAAAATACCGTTAAAATTTCCATTTTGTTTGCCAATATTTTACTTAGATTTTATTTACACAACTTTTCGATGTATGTATAAATATTTTTCATAGGATGTATGTACTGTGTCGATCGGTGTAAAATTTAAGAGAGCACTAGCCATTTATATACGATTTTGCATCTTATAGGCTACGGTTACTATAAATCAAATAATATGAGTCAATGTTTAATTTATTTATTTATACACTTATTTCATTCAGCCAATTTCTGAACATAATTAATTATATAGATTGGACTCATAAAATAAATGCATAATACAATATCATCTAATTATTTAATCTATATTATGATTTATGACAGCATGATTTTATATGACACATGGATAGTTATTCCTTGTACATTTATTCATTAATTTTCAAATAGCCAATAGACAGTATACCTGTATGAGTATAAAGATTAAAGTTCGTTTCTAAAATTATAATAGTAAAAATAGTAATAGTAGTTTAAATGTGTGTACATACATTATTTCAATTAACAACAAGCAGTTATTGTACTTATAACTATATTATAGGTCTGCTATATTTAAAGTTTTTACTTTTGAGTGTACCTACCCTCTTTTTTCTTAGTCATAGAGTGGGTCACTGTAATAGGTGTGTTAAAATTTGAATTCAATAAATCAAGAAAAACAATTCTATATATCAGCCTGTTTTTTTTATCAAAAAATAATATATACATAATAATTTTAAAAATTACAAAACATATTATTGATTATTTATCTCCTATAAGCTAAGCTTGTGTTGGAGATTGAGAGTTAAAGATTTTATAAATTATAATACCTATACAAATTGTTAATTATAAAACTATTTCTAAGGATATTTTATAATTTATTAATAATAAGTAGTTTTAATAATATTATTCATTTATTTTTTTTTTGATTAGGAATACCTACCTACAATACCTACGGATTGTTGGAATAATTGTTGTGCCTACATTTATTATTAAAAATAACATTATAGTTACATAATGTTATATTTATCTTAACTATTTTAAATTCAACTGGCTATAAAAAATGGATGTTATTTTCCGGTTAACTTTTTTTTAGTTTGAAGTAAAAACAATTAAGGGGACACTTCTATTAAATTTTCTAATACTATAAAATGAAACATTTTCATGAATTTTCAACTGAAAAATAATTTTCATATCTTTGACAAATTCCGTCAAAATAAAACTTTGGACAATCATAAAAATGTATAGTGGATTTATGATCAACTTTTTTTTTAATTATACTATTCTGACAACTCATGAGGAACCCTTTATTACAATTTCAATAGGTTTTTGATCGAAGAACAAATTATTTATCGACGATAATAAATTGCAAAATTTCTCACAGCTATATAGGTAAAATAGTTTAAAATGAGTCAAAATAGTTTGATATTTTTTCATCTATGAATTATGATCATAAATAACAATTATTTTAGTGGGCATGATAACAACGAATTTATTGTGAGGACCCAATGTTCTGTAGCTTAGAAGAAAATAACAAGCGTATAAGAATTTCATTTGAAATATTAACAAATAACAATAGTGGTACAAAGATCAGGTTAACTTTGTGGTGAGTGTGACACAAGGGTCAAGGAGTTGAGAAAATGAGAAACGTTAGTCGACTTGAAACAACATTCAATCATTGGAAGAACCAGTGGCGTAGAGTGCGGGTGGTATCTACTATAATGATATTGCGTATGCACGGCAAATATTTATTTTATTATTACTTAGTATTTTATGATTCGATATTTTCTGGATTAATATTATCTTAGTAGTTTATGGGGGTTGAACAATCCGCTACGCCGGTACACCATGGCTTCGAAATAACGAAGTAATATTAGGTAGTATATTAGTATATTACATAATATAAAAATGTGTTTAATTATACCTATTTGGCTACTTACATTATTACAGTAATACACTATATCTGAACAGAAGCATCAGTCAGAAAATCGTCGCTTACAATATGTGCTACAAATTGTTTACTTTGGTGTGATGGACATGGCTCCGTCCATAGTGATAGTCATGTCTTAAGGTGTCAACTATCAACATATAGGTAGTTCAACTTGATAGACAAACACTAAGAATATTTTTGCTGAAAGTGTCCTAGTTAACACTCCATTAGTCACGAGGTCTTTCGTAATCTCGGGGGGGGGGGGGGGGGGGAATAAAATCGCAGAGCTACCGACTACTAATTTTAAATTCGTGCAAACGAGTATGTGTGAATAGCTAGGGTCCGTAAACACACTCCCGTAGTCCCGTTCCCAGTATCGGTTATTGATCGTCTTACCGTTCGTAAAAATTCATTTTCAGTGCACTCGCTATTTTTACATATACAGTTCGCGTAAAACACGGTGCGTCCCGATATTCGGCTTCTCTGCGGCTGTATGTAAACTGCAGCAAAATTACTCTTATATTTTATTACGCAGTAGAAAAATGCGCCCAATCGATAACATATACCATGATATAATCAAAATACAAGCAATAAGCATCACAATGACATTATGTATATCTGTGGCGATACTGATCCCGCATTCCCGCATCATAGACCATCATATTATTATAACCTAAATAATAAGTAATAGCTAAATATACGTCTTATGTAGTATTACCAATGACGGAACCTCCGTATATTATGAGTATGATTAATAAGTACAAAATGAACTCCATAAAGTCCATGTTTCGCATACACTTGTGATGGCAGGGGCGGACCTTGGATATTTTGATAGGGGGGGGGGGCACACATAGGCGCGCCCAGGAATTTTATCAGGGGGTTGCAACTTGCAAGTATACTCTGATTTCTAAATAACACTTGTATATGTAATAATAATAATAACAATAACAATAGTAATAATTATAATAGTAAAATTAAATACGTAAAAATATTTTTTGAAAATGTATACCTAATGATACAAAGTTACTTCAGTTTTTTTTCAACGTCTACTATGTAACGCGGCTTAGTGGCTACTATGAGAAAATTCGAAATTAAATTGAAGAATTTGGAAAAAAAACCTAGACGTTTATCTTTATTATTTACAAAAAAGGTATTATTATACATAATATAAATAATATTTATAGACAATTATGTAAAATAAGTTTAATAATAAATAATAGAAATAATGTAGAAAATTATGCAAAATAAAACTGTTTCAATACCATTCAATTTTTTTAATTTAATTTTTAAAAGTATTCTTTAAGTATTCTGGATACTTTTAAAAAGTATTTTTAATAAAATGTTAATACTTGGATTTAAAAACCATTAAGTCCGTTTTATTATTTATTTTTCAAAACAATTGACATCAATAAAAATAATATTGTTTTCGTTGAAATAATATTATAATCATTATAATTCTCTATCTTTATAGTTGATACTTCTAAGAACAATATTTTATTGTATTATACTATTATTGTTATTTAAAAAAAGTAATAATAATATAGTATAGTGCTATAGCCGTACAGTCGTACAAACGTGTAGTTTCATAGAATATAATTTATACAAATGTACAATTATTGTACAAAATAAGATCTAATCATTTTAAAATAGATAAATATTAATAGTTAATACTAATTTTTATTTATTTTTATTAATATGTGTCTAGAAATATAAACGTTAACCTGTATTTACCTCTAAATGGCCTGACATGTTATAGTATTTTTAAAATCGTTAAAATAATAAAATCTATGGTGGTCAGTAGTAATATTATATAGGTACGAGGTACCCGTAGGCTGGGTGAACGGACACCTAGATCCCCGTCCAAATAGATCCCCGTGATCTAAATGACACAACGGGATCTAATTGACAGGGGATCTAAATAACCATAGGGAACTAGTTGACACCATCGTAGTTGGGGATCTAAATTACCCATTTGGCGTTTAGATCTCCCTTGATCTACTAGATACCCCTAGGTAGGCTGCAGTGGCGCTGCACTGATTTATAGCATATTATTAAAATTAAAAAAAAAAATTGTATTTGTATTTAAATACTTTGTGAGTATTCGTAAAATAAATTTTTAAAGTATTTTTAATACTATTTTATTCAAATACTAGTAATAGTATCTTAATACTTTTTCAAATGTATTTTTTACAAGACCGGCCTACATATAATATATACCGTATACCTTCTTACCCCGGACTTTTTAAGCTTAGGACTTATCCACTGCAGAATTTTTATGCCTCGGACTTTTTTTATAACGTAATTTAAATATGACTACAAATGATTATTATGTTTTAACATTACCCGTGTAAAAACGTGTGTATGTCTAAAAACATTACCACGAAGCAAGTCCAAATATAAAGAGACAAATTGTTGCCAATTCTTTAGAAATAAAAGCAAAGATCAAGTAATAACACGACCACTGAAAATAATTCACAATAAAGTGCAATCAATGCAGTTGATTTGCCATTAAACGATGTGCATTATACATATTTATTAAACTTGTAGACAAATTTTACCACAATTACCAAAAAATTAACAGAAGTATATTATGTATATCATTAAACTATATAAATTAAATGTCATGTTGTATTGAATAAAATAAATATTTTAAGGCTGTGATTTAGCACAAGTCTTTCAACCCTGAAAATTACCGGATGCAATTGGTAAACTCACATTAACTGCCCTGACCATGATCATACGTCCCCAAAGTATTTATGAAAGTAATTTTCGTATCCTTATCCACTCCACTCATAATGTTGTTTCTTTTTTGACAACAAATTATGGATATAATATAAACCAGACATATAAATTTATATAATATTTCAGTAGGTCAGATATATCAGACTGTTGCAGAAACACATATATTTTTTTTCATAATGTTCATAAAAAAAAAATTAAAATAAGTAATGATATGGTGGAAGTCATTAAATTGCACTATACAATTACACAAGACAATGAAATAAACATGTTAATATTATTTTAAAATCTGGCACTATATTTTTTGAATTTTATTTAATAATTAATAACATACAACCATTTTAGATTAATCATTAAAATTAAACATAATAAAAATATATATTTTAAAGCTCAGTTAAATTACTATAACAAATAACTTGAACAACATTATCGAATATATTATAAGTATTGTTACTTGTTGGCGCCAAAATCACCAAATGAAAGATCTATGAGCAATAATAATTAAGTTATAAATCAATAATATTCTAAAAAATAATAAAAATATATAATAAAAATAATAATAAGGAACTATAATATTGTTTGTGTATAATATTTTTAAAACACTTTTACTTGGTTTTCCGTGATTAAATATATTAGCATATGTCAGTTATGCTAAATCACAAATTATAATGGTTCAAATCTACATTGGTATTAACTAAAGCAGTTCTAATTCACCTAAATTTTTTAGTTCTAGTTTAAACAATATTTATTAGAAAAAAAAAAACATTGAATATAAAATACACTGACAAATATTTATCATATTTCGGTTTAGTAATAATCTATTCAAAGTAACGAGTATTGTATGAATAATTAAATTAAATTATTTATATTATATTATTATAATATTAAAACAAACTAAAAGTGCATTAATATTCAGTTCATCTATTAGCTCCTTATTTTGATATAACTTGTTGAAAGTAGTCATGTTTGAACATTCACAGATGTACACATTTTCTTACGGTTCTCCTCCAATAATAGGTTCATCTGTAGGATAGTGTACGACAGTTCTCAATCTTCTGGGCACAGCTTTTAATAAGTTATTGTAAATGCACATGCCAATAAGCAACAGAAGGAATCCAACAGGCTATAAAGATATAATTTTATGTAAATTAACATTTATCTATTTTTATTTGAATTATTTATCAAAAATAACCTTTAATTTAGACATGTTTAATGAGGTACAGCAATGGTTAAAATATTAAAATGTTACCTGAAGTGGATTGAATGTTTGCCAGCCAACTGCCAATGAAAAAGTCCAAATGAAGAATGTTCGAACGGAATCCAATACCATTCTAGTAGTTGCAGATATTTCCTTAGCAACACTTATACCAGAAAAGTTGAAATAAGCAATGCTTATTATGTTTCCTGGAAGTAAACACACATTAGAATAATAATACAAGAAACACACCATACTAGTGTATAAGTCTTTAACATTTACCGACTAATGCAACTAGAATCCATTTATTGTTCATTATTTGAGTAATAGCATCTGGAAAATCTTCAATGACCCCACGAGAGTTATTACCAGCAAGTGGAGAACCGACATTGATATAATAAAATGGTACTAAGAGCAAACTCATCATCAGGAATCCAAATAAACCTTTAAAAAGTAATTAACATATAAATATACCATACTTAAATCATCATTTATTGTAATAAGACTATACAGAAGATGTAGCATGGGTGGACTAATCCACAATGTGCACCACAATCAACTAAATTTCAAAGATTTATTTCAGGTTGTAACTTAAAATAAATTATTATTTGTTACTAGAAATTAAACATTTTTATTTTTTTGTGATGCGTAAATAAACAGTTAATGTTTATATTATAAATTACAGTGCAATTAAATGTTAGATACTTGAAACATACAATAACAAAATATACATTTATTTTATTTATGCAACATATTTAAAAACATTTTTTTCTTCGGAATATTGGGCTATATGGGTCCCAGTCTATCTCTGAGGTGATTACAGAGCCCAGGACCACTATACAATGAAATATAAGAAAATTGATGCTTTCAAAAATGTAGTTTTCATGTATTTAATAAGCACTTGGTTTAGGAAGCACCTGTTAATAATTTAATATTAATCTGCTTGAGCATAGTTTTGTTATGCACATAATATATGAATGAAATAGATTAGGATAACCATTAATGTACTTAAATGAAGTAGCATTCTATTAAGTTATTATATAGAATATTAATACCTTCCCAACCAACAGCTTGTAATGGTGGAATATCATTTGAAACAACATATTTTTCTTCATACACCATTTGAGCAGCTGTTATAATCTGAGCAAATAAGATCAATGAGTCACCTAAAAATAAATAATAAATATGTACTTTGATATAGACATGTTCTATTTTACTAACAGCATCAATATATTATTATGGATTGATTATTATTTATTACCAAGAATGATGTCATTAGTAGATTTTGAGTTCGAATCAGTTGACAACAAATCTGATATACCAACTGTGGCCAATCCAATAATTATTGTAAATATGCCCAACCAATGGCGAACAGATACTTGTCGATGGACAAACATTTTTGAAAATATAGCAGTAAAGATTATTACAGCACCTTAATAAAAAATGAACAATGTATTAAATAAGTAGCAATCTATTAAAAGGATGCTACACTTGAGCTTGAACTTTTACATAACAACCTACATAACCATTTTCTTATTCCAGTTTATTTATAGTTAATATAAGAATAAATGTACATACATATAACAAATTGTTGAATTTGTAGAGGAGAGAATAAATTATATCTGAGCAAAGAGGTTTTTCGCATATATTGATTTGAAAACTCTTTGCTCATAGTTTGTTTATATTCTTCTCTAAAAATTCAGTTATCATTAATTTTGATGTAACATTAACCATAAATATACTGTAGTATGAATCTGGTAAAAAGATTGTCTATGTTCCACATATGTAAGTAGAGGCAACACATAGAGGTGTAGAGTTCATTATTATTATATTATCAACAAGCTTAATAGTGTAAATAAGCTGATTATAATAATACCTCTTAACATTTGAAAACTAGAGGCAAAAGTCATTGTGAGACCAATGTACATAAGTGAAGTGGCCACCAAATCAAACATTGCCGGGATAAAGAACAAAAATGGATTGAATTGTTGATTGCCTTTAACTATTGGACTATCCTCAATCGGATACTGTAACAAAAATATTATTTAATTTATTTAAAATTTGGTAATTTTATTTAGGAAAAAACTTACTTGTCTTTTTACGTGGTATCTATAAGCCAATTTGAAGAACAACAAGCACAAAAATTCTCCAAAAAACATGGTCAATGATTGAAAAAATGGATGGTCAAAAGTATGCTCCTTGCCATCTGAACCTTTAGCTTTAAGATTATCAGCCCATCTAAACCAATAATTATATTAATATAACATGGTATAATACAATAAATTCATTATTGCAAGAAGGGGATATTTGGGAAATTACCACCTTTGAGACTTTGAGAAGTGCAAATTTCAGGTTAGAAATGTACTAGTGTAGTATCATCTCAAGAGCACATGTATTGGACAAATTTACAAATCCAACAATTTTCTATGTAGTTATACTATATTAACATACATGGTCTAATACATGTGTACAGTTCTTAAATTATAGGTTCAATTTAATAATTAATAATATCAACTATTAACATTTTTAATGAAATGTTGGAACAATAAAATATTAAATATTTGTTTAAATAATAATATAAAAATAATTATCTGATTAATTATAATATTACACATTAATTGTCATCAGTGCTTATAATTTGGTGGGTAAAATAAATCAAGTACTATCTGAATTACCCGGCTTGGGTCTCATCTACACGACGGACAAAAAGTATAGGTTGCAGGTAGCTGGAAACCCGCAGGCCGCCATGAGCCCGTTCCGTGCAGCATAATACGTATTGCCGATGAATAATTATAATTGGTAATTACTCCACTAAAACGCAACATTTTTGAAAATCCTTTCTTAGAGCACGGTGAAAATATGAGAAGAACCTCTATTCCAAATTTCAAGTTTGTACTTGCATAGTTTTTGAGTTACAGCGATCAGTGACTAAGTAGTATTTGGATTTTATATGTATAGATCATACTAATTTATTGTATTATCATTATCAATTTATAGTTTATACGTAGTAATTAATTTCAGTTAAGTAATTCTTAGTGAACCTAAAAACTCACATTTGTACTAGTATAGTATTTCAATTTTGTCTTTAAATAGTTTATTATCAATTTGTAAGTGCACAATGGATGATCTGTTGTTTTGCTGAGCAATTGTTTAAATGGAACATGTTACATGTAAATATGTAATGTTTGTACAATTAACTCAAGGTTAACAAGTTGAGTGACATGCATGTAACTATGGTTCATGTAAAAGTTTACATATAAATAAGGATGATGAGTTAGAAACAGTATACCGTAGTATACATATCATTCATATTATATTTTAATAGAATTATGGAAAATAAAAAATAGTCTTCAAACTTTTACTGCCTGAGTCTGACTAATTAAAACTTAGTTACCACGGAGTATCAAAAATGGATGCTTTCTGTATACATGCTATATACGGATAGTAATAAATTCTCCAATAATCAATTGTAGAATGTAGAAATTACAGTTTGTATTTTATTCAATAAATAAATACATTAATATTGTAATATTAATTTGGACTCAGGTCAATATAAACATACAATTATGACAATCAAATAAAAAAAAGAGGCATAGATTAATGATTTGCAATGTCACATTAGGTATATGGTACTATTACTGTAATGGTAATTATTAGTTAAAAATATTGAACTCACTTGACGCTGAGCGTATTGATGGATCCTGTGATGACCATTCCAATGGCCAACACCAGTTGATACGAAGAGTACATGATTGTAGCAGTGGATGTGGATTACACTCGTTAAAACAGTGATCGTCCAACAGACGAATTGATTTGAGCTTACCTAAGACACAAAGAGAAAAATTAATAAATGAAACACAATTCGAGACACTTCTATATCAGTCCATTGTTATGTGCGTCGAGATAAAAAATGTCACGTTTTGCGCACAATATTTTTTGTTATCTACCGACCAAAAAAGCACGTCCGAATAAAATAATGGAATATCATAATCCCTATAAATAATTCTATCGATCAATTGTGTGTACGTACGGTGCGTGTGTGTGTGTGTGGAAATCCGCAGGAAAGCTCGCCCGTCGCAGGACGATCTGTAAATGTACTTACTCGTCAATACTCGAAAACAACTACAGAGCGCTGACTGTAGAGAGGAAGCAGTAGCCAGTACATTCAGTACCGCGCGGTGGTGCGGGTCAACTGTTTTTTATCGTTTGTTTGTTATTATTTAATAGTTATTATTGTCAAGAGTAGACAATAGGTTTTATAAATCGGTCGTCTTTGTCGTCGTTGGTAAGCGAATCAACGATAGTGGGCAATAGCCAATAACGAAATCAGTAATCGCTGATCACGCAAACCAAGCGGGAGAGGATTAAAAAACTTAAAAGTAAAACATTAAACAGTCAACAGAGACAGACTGTTATCACTTATCAGCTGTTGTTGTATTGTAATTTGTAATATACATCATAATATTATAACATTTTATTGTAATTGTCAAGGTGGATTTATATAATATATTATTATCATTCCACCTTGGTAAAATGGTAAATAATAATAATTTTATCCACGATCCGCATGATCTATAATTGGTATTATTACGTAAAAATATTTAGGTTCAAGGTCGCGGGGATAATCCGGTAATGACAATGCGTTGTTACTTGTTACCTATAAGCTAGAGTTTATAGTTTACACCATAATTACTATATTATACCATTTATACCTACTAGGTATTGTCTATTATTTGTATTTTTTTAAGTTCCGTGTTCTACATTAAGCGCTAATATTTCTAATTTTTGGGGTGGCTCTATATTTCAAGTAATAATAATATTGATTAAAACCTTACGTACCCCAGCGACCCAGCTACATCGTTGTACCCGCCTTCCAAGTCCTAATTACGAATCGCGAAAAAAAAAACCCATGGAAAAAAATTTAAATATAAATGTGAACTCCTGTATGCATAACACGTTGTATTTTAAGTTATAATTTATAATTATAAATTGTTTTATATTGAGTCATTAGGTAGTTAATAATACATGGAATCCATAATCAAATAACATCAGCCTCAGCCCTTAGTTTTATCACAGAACAATGGTTTTATACTACATTATTTCAAAAATTACACAACTATAAAAATAATTATATAATAAGCAGGGGCGCTATTTCAGTTTTAAAATAGGGCTGCCATATTTTTTACCACGCCACATTTTTCTACCACCTGGCCACAGTGATAACAATGAAAATTGAAATACTACATATTCAATAAGCTGTTATGTAATCTATAAGCCCAATTCTAACATTTAATAATAGCACCTTAATTAAAAAAATGATTAATACCATGAATTAAAGACACACTTCGGCATCGGCGCCAACATGAAATTGAGGCAGGCCAATTATGGTCCGGGGAAAAATAGGGCCGCCAATGTATACCCTGCGATACCCCAAATGGTGCCCCTGATAATAAGTCAATACCCGGTGGTATATAGTACCTATAATATTAGTTCGTTGCTCTAGTTTAATACAAGCCTTGGTATTACAAGGGAAATGGATACACCAAATGGACCAACTATTTTCGTTCTTCTTTTTATTGATTTTAGTAACATCGGCTTATAGGTCATATTACTCATCATTATTTGTTATCTATGTTATGTACGATATACCAAATATAATATAATATGACAATACGGGACAGTATATGATAAGAAACACGACATAAGTATGCCCCCCAAAATCGTAGTGGTTGCCTATAAATATTTCAAACATATTTGAATTAAATTACTTATTAAAAATCTAAATCACTATCTCAAAAGAAACGTATTCCCAAGAACATCAAACAATAAGTAAATTGTAAAGTATAATTTAGTATAAAATGGTCAATAAGGTTACGGTAACGGCAAGGACGCCCATATGGGGGGCAAGGGAGGGACATGTCCCCCCCTGGAAAATGTCGAAAATCTTGAAAAATTGTTAACTGTGATCAAAATCTATTTATTTAAATAGAATTAAAAAATTTAATTTAATTTATTATGAATATTTGTAATCTGTTTAATATAATTAATGTTTTAAGTGTCCAATTTATATTATTAATTAAATAAAAATTTCAATAAATTAATTTTATGGTTAATATAAATAATAATTATTTTCTAATCTTCCAGTTTTATGTATATATATAATGTAAACCCTTTCCTACCTCGTGGTCATTACTTTTTATAAATAGATTGAAAAATTAAAATGTTCTCCCCCCCCCTTGAGAATTTTACTATGGGCGCCCTTGGGTAACGAATTTTTCGGTACGAATACGAATGTACCATACGTCCATACCCATTACATACGATTTATTCAATTACGATAAACTTTACGATAGGTTTAATACAGCGATAGTCCTATAACAGCTATCGCTTCTCGAGAATTAACAAAAATTAGAAAAGAAATAATATTTTGCCCATCTATAAATAGAAGAATATAGAACGGTATAATATGTTATTCAATATTGATGGCCAAAGGGTACAAAATATGTACAATATTACTAATATTAGGTATAGAAACACAATATAATATTATTGTGAATTGTGACTTAATTGTTCGGTATGTTACCGTAAATAATAAATGGGTTTTTTTTTTAAAATTTTTTTATTAAAATAAAGTTTTACTGACATATGTCATCTTAACTTAATGTTGATTAGATACATTTTTTTTTTAACATTTGGAAAAAAAATATAACAATTAGTAATAATTAGAAAAATTATTAGTAAAAATAGAAACTATCAATAGATAGAAAACGTAATAATTTAAACGTAATAACGTTTTAAAGTATTTACAAATCGGAAAAAAAAAAACAAAAATAATAATATAATAATAAATAATAGTTATAACAACAGGTCGTGTGGGCGTCCACGCTTGAGTCGGCGTACAGAAGGTGGGTCACTTAGTTTATAAAATTTCGCACTGTGAGCAGAATTGATGTGATCGAAGAAGTTGATTGTTAATTTTTTTATGTACTCTGTTATAGTGGGTAGCTGAAAATCTTTGTGAAGTGCATCATTTCGTACAAACCATGGAGCATTAGAAATGGTTCTCAGAACTTTTGATTGGAAAACTTGTATTTTGTGGATGTGGGTTTTTGCACAATTTCCCCACACTGGGAGGCGTATAGAAGTAATGGTCGTAGAATTTGTTTATATAATAAAAGAGAACACCTCCAGCTTAATGCAGTTTGTCGGTAATTAATGGGTAAATACTAAATAGTATGTATGTAATGCACTAGGTACACTTATATAATTGTGGATATAAGAATATAAAATAATGAAAAAAATTCTGCAAACCGTACAAAATTACAGTATTGTTTGTTTAATATTTCTAGGGGGCTTCAACTTCAAATTATTTATTTTAGGGAGGCTAAGCCCCCTCCCCGATCTACGCCTTACGCCTATGTATGTGAGCATATTACATAGTAAATAGTAATTCTGTCAAGTCAATCATAATATATCTGCATATACATTTGTTGAAATGTTCATAGTCTCATAGATGCATGTGTGATAAATTGTGACTTAAACAATGTACAAAATAAAGCACTCACCAAAATCAGTACCTATAATAGTGTTTGAATACATCGAATGAACTTTTAACGTTGTAGGTAATGAAAATATGAAATGCCCAGACTCCAGACAAAATTTTATTAAAATTAAAAAAATACCACGACTTGCAAACTACCGAATTCAAGTAGGTACAATGTAAAAACCATTTTAATAGAAATGTAGTGTGAAGAATTTTGTTTTGTGAACAAAATACCAGAATCGAAAAATCATAAAACACGGCAAGTAAATATAGACTATAAGTGAGGTTACCAGTTACCACTTACCATAATGTGAAGGCTATAACGGGTGCTTATCACAATTTAGTTTTCATTTTAACCAATAAGAGCGCTATAATATGCAGAAACAGTCACGGAACACATGACTTTTTGATTTAAATCGAATGCCGTGTGATAACATTTGTCTAATAGGTCGTTGGGAACCACAGTATCTCTAATTGTAAATGAGACTTAATATATATTTTAAAAACTACAATCTGATTTCAAAAGGAGTTCAAAAGATAAAAGTACAAAATACAAATTTATATTTGGTATAACTCACCAATTATAGGTGTATATAATATTTATTTTTTCTTGTGAATGTATTACTATAATGATTTTAAAAAAAATCAATGTTGCTTATCGTTACTCCAAATTAATTTCGAAACACAAAAGTATCGTATTATTACACTCAACAAATATTGTGAATAGTTGTGGTACAACTATTAAAAAAAAAAACGAATACAAATTTAATGGACCTAGTTTAAAAGACTTCATTGCCAAAGATTTACCTCAAGAACAAATTGAGATTGTAAGTAATGAAGATAAAATTCCATATTTGGATGACATGGTTGATTTTGGACAACATAGAAAAGGTAAATAACTAAAAATGACTATTTTTGTTTGAAATTCAAAATGTTATAATGAGTTTATATTTTATTATTAAATTTTCATGATTTGTTTTTAAGTATATATTGAAGTATATGGTTGTCAAATGAATGTTAATGATGCTGAAATTGTCTGGTCTATATTACAAAATGAAGGTTACATTAAAACAAATAGTATTTATGAAGCAGATGTAGTTTTACTTGTAACATGTGCTATTCGTGATGGTGCTGAAAATAAAATATGGACACGTATTAAACAATTGCGGTCAGTAAAACGTTGGAGAGGTAAATTGGATCCATTAAAAATTGGAATTTTAGGTAAAACTTAATTGTATTAAAAAAATTAATTTCTCACCACTTATGTTCATAGAACTACAATCACTTTCATTCCTGTTGTAGGTTGTATGGCAGAACGTTTAAAAGAAAAATTGGTCAGTGATACAAAGGGAGCTGTAGATCTTGTAGCTGGTCCTGATAGTTACCGGGACTTGCCAAGACTTTTAGCTAAAACTGAAGCCGGACAAAAAGCAGTTAATGTTTTACTATCATTTGACGAAACTTATGCTGAAATAAAACCTGTTAAGTTAAATGATGACAATGTTACTGCATATGTGTAAGTTAATGTTTTTCTTTAACCAAAATATTATTTCCATTTACCTATGTACTTAAATAAGTGTTTAATTATGAGGAATAAATTCACCCGTGTACTAAAGAATTATATCTACCATAAAGTGCAGCACAATATTGTCCAAATAAATGTGATACCTAAAAATTATTTTTTTAATGGTTGATAATTTCCATGCAAATATTATTTTCTCTTACTTATTAGTTATTACTATATAACTATTAGCTAATATATTAAAAAAAATATATTTCCAGATCTATAATGCGAGGCTGTGATAACATGTGCACTTACTGCATTGTTCCTTTTACCAGAGGTCGTGAACGCTCTAGGCCTGTTGAATCCATATTAGATGAAATCAAATATTTATCAGAAAAAGGCTTCAAGGAAGTAACTTTATTGGGTAATTGTTAATTAATTTTTGTTTGAATATACCATCATAGTAATTATTATCCATTTATAATAGGTCAAAATGTAAATAGCTATCGTGATTTGAGTACTTCTTCATATTTTATGCCTTCAACTAATACATTAGCATCAGGATTCAAAACTGTTTATAAAGAAAAGAAAGGTGGTGTTCGATTTGCTGAATTACTAAATAGAGTATCTGATGTTGATCCGGAAATGCGGATAAGATTTACTTCACCACATCCAAAAGATTTTCCTGATGAAGTTAATACTTTATTTAATTATTAGTGTCTAATGAATCAGTTCATGTTTTATTTTTATCATCCAGGTTTTGGATATTATTTTGGAGAAACCTAATGTGTGCAAAAATTTACATTTACCAGCTCAATGTGGAAATACAAAAGTTTTGGAGAAAATGAGAAGAGGTTACACACGTGAATCATATTTAAACTTGGCTCAACATATAAGAGATCGATTACCCGGTGTAACATATTCTAGTGATTTCATAGCAGGTTTTTGTGGTGAAACTGATGAAGAATTTGAAGATACTATTAGCTTGATGGAAACTGTAAAATATCATAATGCTTTCTTATTTGCATACAGTATGAGAGAAGTATGATGAATATCTATATGTAATTATAATAATTATGCTATAATTTAGTATATTTTATATGTTTGGCTAAATTTCTAAAAAATTTCAATGAGCAAAAATTTACCAAAAAAACCTTTGAATAACTTCATACCAAAATATTTTGTACTTCAAAGTTATCTTTTAAATATCTAACTTAATATTATTTTATAAACTATATAAATAGTTAATAGTTTTATAATTTTGAATCTCCAATATATATTTATAGTAAATGAAATACTGTGCATTAGTTTCCTTCTTATTTATTGTTACACGAATAATGGTTTCAAAGATAATGTGAATATAGATAGACATTACAGTAACTCATAATTCCATAGGGAAATATTATAGTTAATTCATGACTATATTTTAGTTTGGTACCATATTATATATTAATATATATGTGTATAAGAACAATTTAAAGGTATAATTATTTAAATTGTATTATGTATTCCAGAAAACAACAGCATATCGTCGTTATCAAGATGATGTTCCACATGAAATTAAAGTAGAAAGAGTAAAAAAGATGTTCAGTGTATTTAGAAGAGATGCAGCAATTTTAAACAAACAATTTGTTAATACTGAACAGCTCATGTTGGTTGAAGGTGTAAGTTAATTTTGTTGTGATTATAATTATTATCATTAGACCAAATTAGTCTTAAATTTTATGGTTCTTAATTTATGAAACTTAATATAGTAAATACAGATTACATATATTTAAAAACTTACTCTAATTCAACTTATTCTAGTTTAAAACTGTCATTGGTTTTCCTGTATTTATCTAGTTTAGGTTAGATTGGACTTAAAGATTGAAGAAAATTATTTATTATACATAAAAGTTTAAAGCAGAGGTATTAAAACTTTTTCATCCCACGGCTCCTTTAAGCCTTCACAAAATGTTGACGGCTCAAAAATTATAAACGACAAAAAAAACAATGTTTATATGAATGTAATTTATATTTTATAATTTATACTTATTATTTATTTACCATATTATACATGTATAAAAAAAATTACCCTAATTTGGCGAATGATTGTTGTAGACAATTCAACGTTTCCCAACTGGTGTGCCACAATGATAATAGCAAACATTTGTTGTAAAAATATTTATTGGTTTTCAATTATACTACACGGCCCCCTTCGACAACTCCCGCGACGCACAGTTTGAATACCTCTGGTTTAAAGTATTTCTAATAAGTAAGAACTTATAAACAATTATCACACTCATAAATATGTTAAATTTAGGAAAGTCGTAGAGGCCCATCTGATCTATGCGGACGGACTGATGGAAACATAAAAGTAATTATTCCAAACTCTAAATTATCACATGAAGGATCATCGTTAAATCAAGATATTAAACCTGGCGATTATATTATAGTAAAGGTTGGTACTTAATATTATATTTATAATTACTATGTATAGCAATAATAAGTAAAGTAAATTATTAAAATAATTTTATTGAGATTAAATTTTATTTTTAGATAATTGAATCAAACTCTCAAATATTAAAAGGTATGCCTCTGAAACATACAGGTCTCCAAGAATATGAAAAAAATAAAAAAATACCAAAATTTATTAAGGAACAAATATGTTAAGTACAATTTTTAAATGTATTATATTGATTATTGATTGATGTACGAATAAATATTTCATTGTTATTTGAGCTTTAATGTATAATATATATTAGTATATATAACAAATATATACTTAATTGTTTTAGTACCTTTTTTTTTTCATGTTTGAACCGACGGCGTCACGGGTACTGCTTTCGCATTACTTCCGCGACGCCGCCGATTGTTTTAGTACCTACAACTAATATCAACAACTAAGCAGTGTATTATTGATATAATATACCAGGTATCACTAATTAATATTTTCTGAGTGGCACAATAGGAATTTTGAATGTTTACAGGGGCTTCAAAAATTGTATGTACCAGCTTATTCAAAGAAAGTAAATCAAAAAATTAAATTAAAATTTGAGAAAATCTCATTTAATTCACTATTAAGAAATTAATTTAAAAAATAAATGTTATGTCTGTTTGCCGGATAAAGTTTATGCCATTTGGTGACCTTTTTAATAGGTACTTTGTAGTTATATTTATTGAATTTAGGTAATAGTGTTGGTTAGGTAGTAGCACATCTAATTAGAATTTTGAATTTGCTTAAAATTATATATAATTATATACTAACTAGGAATATGTATATGAATGACAAATTCAAGACAAATTGGCCCTTGACTCAGGGTCAGGGGCTTAACTTACGGTTAGTTACAAAATGACAGGAATCAGGAGGGTCATCCGTCACCCCTCCCTGTCGTGTTCTAATGTGTATCAAACTTTATTTACCTATTGGTATTAATTTTATATAATTATTGTACACATATTTTATATGGTACTATTGTAAGTAGGTGCATAAATCATTTCCGATAATTTTGAGTTACGTGCACTGCGATTTTCACCACGCGACAACGCGAGTCTTCTATGGCATATAATCCATAAATTATAATTTTCATATTGAATAAGGAATTTTCGAATTTTCACCATCATTATATCACTTAACAATTAACATATTATTACATTCACACACGATTATTAAACACACAAGACTATTTATTATTCTATTTTGTTTTATTTAGTGTTCTGTGTTAAAAAAAGTGTATTTATAACCAACGTCTCGCACAAATATTTATTAAACTACCTATTTTTTGTGCTCCTGAACAGGTATACCTATATAATCTGATCAAGATATACTATAGTATCGAGGAAATATTGAGTTAAAGGTTGGTAATTTAAGTTATATTAAGTAAAGAATTAGTGGCGGCCAAACAGAGGGGAGTGATGAGGGGATTTATCCTATAATAAAATCTAAACCAGTACTTAGTTATAATTTATGTATCTATTATGTTTTGTATAGGTACTATTGTACTAAGAACAATAGGTCCATGATAATAGGCTCAGAAGATATGGGGGCTATGGTGGTTTGAAAATGTTCTGGTCCATCAACTTTATTAATTTGTAAAAATGGGCTATATGACAAGAACGCCATATTGACAAGCCTGAGTAAGTTAATGTTGATTTTTAATTGAGTTAAGTTAAGTTCATTGAGAACATTTTAAAGAGTTTAAAGTTAGTAGTAATTCTAATTTTTTTTAACTCGGTTAAGTTAAAAGTGTATGGATATTTACAATTAACTTAGGTACTTTTCCTTTGAAAGGTCTTGTAATCGTATGGCACGGTGGTTGTCGACGAATCCTTGCCACATATTAAACACGCGTTTCAACCGTATCGCTGCATAGTCCATATATACAGATTACAGACCGTGTTGCTGAAGCTCACAAAAAAAAAAAAATAATAAAAAAAAATGCACGTATCTGAAATTCGTTCTATGTCATGTGTTTTTGTCGTAGGAAAATATGTCTCCCATTAAGAAGAAAGTGGTGATCGTCGGTGATGGTGAGAGCGGTAAGACATGCCTCTTGCGAGTGTTTTTGGAGGATATTTTTCCAGATGTATACGTGCCAACGGTGTTTGACTTCTATACAACCGAGATCGAAGTTGATGGGAAAAAGGTAGCGCTCGAACTGTGTGACACTGCTGGCCAAGAGGATTACGACAGGCTGCGACCACTGTCATACAGGACCGCGAATGTAGTGATCATATGCTATTCTATCGATACTCCCAAATCATTGATCAACGTGATTGATAAATGGGTGCCAGAAGTGCGGTTTTTTTGCAAGGAAGTTCCGGTGATATTGGTTGGAAATAAGAAGGACCTCCGCGATAACCATCTGCTGCAGGATATTGATCTACCGAAGTCTGGCCAGGACAAATGCAACTCCACCGAAGTCCCTGTTGGACAAACTATTACTGAAAACGACAAGGTGACATGTATTGATCTGCAGGGTAAGATCGATTGGTGCAGGTTTTTGACACACGAGAAATCCACACTGGAATCTGACAGGAAACCACATAAAACGGTCGAAGGGCTGCCTGCAGTACAGGCGAAATCGGATGGCTACAGTGACTTGATAGTAGCAATAAGACGAGAAGAATTCGACGTATCGGAAATTGGTCAAAAAAATACAAACAGATTAGAACCAGAAACATCTATACCCACCGCAGAAAACCACAATGTGGATACACCGAGAAAAACTACCATTCGGATACCAGAATATAATGTCATGATTACCAAAGAGATTGGCCAATCAGTGGCGGAAGATATAAAAGCTTTCGCGTTTTTAGAATGTTCTTCGAAGACCAAGGAAGGAGTCCGTGATGTTTTCGTTGCCACAGTGAAGGCAACGAAACGGACTTCCAAACATAGTACGCAGTGCATTTTACTTTAAACACAAAATAAATAATATATTTTTTAATTTATACGTTGGTGCCTATATTATATAGGTACGTATAGATACACAAATTCATATACCTATATGTTATAGATTTGTCTTATATCTACATTTATATTAATACAGTTTGTGGGTAATGGGAGGGGTATACCGATATTATAATATATTATTATCATAGGCAGAACTATGGGGTGTGCCAGATATGTTTCAGCACACCCTGAATCACCATCAAAATATTTTTCAAATCTGTAAACAATTATTGTTATTCTACTAAATTATTAATTTCAAGTAAAGCAATATTAAAAAATAAAAATTGCTTACAGTTGTTACGTGTGTGTTTACTTAAACTTTTTACATAATATATTTTGTTTTTACTATACACAATGACATTTTTAAAATATGATTCATTTTAAGGTATTATTTATTTACACTACGAAACTAATAACTATTCTCACCGTTCTATTTGATAAGTTATTATTAGTATTATTGACTTAAAGTTAATAGCAGTACCCACCTAATATATGATATAAATATATACTACCTAATATAATAGGTATGTTCTGCTTTGTTCACATGATTGGAATAAAGAGATTAATATTTCTATAAGGAATCCGGGGAAGATATTATAACAAACGATTGCTAATCGGCGATTAGTCTATTAAAACCGCTATATACCTATATCAATCATTTTTGGTACAGTAATTTACTCAAGATTGTAGATAATTTGTTAGGTAAACGTTTATTACATTTTCAAGCTTTTTAAACCAACAAGTAGTGACCACGCCGGAAATGGATATCTCCTTCAGTCAGTCAGGATGATGTGAAAATTAAAATGTTCATAAATTTATGACTAGGTACAAAATAATAAATTTACAAATTTTTGTGATTTTGAAAATAGTACACATATGTATGGAAAATATTATGAATTATGATAGATCCCATTGCAGGGTTATATCTAGGGCAGTAAAGTTGTTGCATTTGCATGTTTTTTTTAAATGGTTATATTTATTGCTGAGTGCGCTTAAAATAGGTTTTGTTAAACTCTTAATTTAAACAAAAAAAAATTATATTGCAATAAATGCAATTTTGGCGATTTTTTAAATTTTACTGCAATTTTAACTATTTTTCATAATTTTCGTTTACATTTAAGATTATATAACTTAAAATAAAAGTAACTAAACGTAGCAGTGAACAAATTTCTATATTTGTTGTAATACCTACTTATTATTTCTATAGAGCGATTATAGCAAAACTTGTCCCTCAATAACATAATATATTATCGTCTATCACTGTCAGACAAGTTTCGTGGCATATACTGTCGTTTGTTATACTTTGTCGCGTCTATTTCATCCGTTAAAATGCCAAAAGTCAAACCGATTAAATCAGCCATTTAAAAAAATTATGTATCAGAATTTGGTGACGCTATATTTTCTTCTGATGACAGTATTCTCTTTTGTAAAATGTTTGAAGTGCAAGTATGTGCCGATAGACGTAAGCAATATTAATATTTAATTTGTATTATTACTATGTATTAATATATTTAATTTTATTAATTATAATTTAATTTTTTTTAATTTTTTCAATGCAATTTTTAAATTTATAAGTGCAATTTTTAATATATTTTAATGCAATAATGCAATCAATTTAGTGTGTTTTTTAATGCAATAACTTCACTGCCCTAGTTATATCCATAAACCGATCATAGTAGACATAGAGTTTGATAAAGCAGTGTTTACTATGATAACATTATATAGAGGTATTTTTAAAGTATATATTTTGGTAATACACAATTGAGTAATTTTAAACTTTAAGTTCACATACAGTAGTAGTTTTTACAGTTTTTTATTTTCATTGTGTACACAACATACAGAGTAAGTACACAGAAAAAATGAATGAAGATTAGCATAAGGCAGTAGGTAGTAATATTAAATTCAAAACTCAAATACAATAAAAAAAATAATATTACAAAAATAGCATAATTTGGTACATACAAAATCATATTGTTATATATCACTTAATTTTAATTTACCTTCATTTATTGTTAAAAAAGATATATCGGCTAAAGTTTGTTCACATATGGCTTCACCAGCCCTCTCCCATACCTGAAAATTTTTTATTATTACATAGTTGTTTTTTAGTAATTTAAAATGAATAATGGTTTACTGTATACATACCCCTTTATATTTGAAATTATCTGTTTGAGGTGGTGGGTATTTGAAATTGGGCCCAAAGTTTAAAGATAGAGTACAATTTTTATACAAAGATACTGTAGGAAAATATTTTCCATCATATAAATCGACAGCACTTTCATTAAAACATTCTCCATTTTTATAATAAATTATTTTACTCCCAATTAGTGGTTTTAAGCATTTCAGTGCATCACGACTGCTATCTTGAGACTGTTCTTCATAGTATAAATGGCTTTTGAATTTTATCAATATCTAAAAGAGCATATGAAATAACATATTTAAGTATTACTTGGGAAGGCATTATTAAAGATAGTAAATATTTATAAATAATGTGAAGTACCAAATCTTTATGAGTTGGTGGAAGAGATATCATGTTGGTAGGTAGACATATCATAATGCCTAATGTATCGCCTTCACCAAATCCGCTACTATAATGTTTTCCACGACTCTCGTGAAACACTGTACCTTTTCTTTAAAAATTAATCAAAAATATTTTAAAACCATTATATTTTGATAACTTTTTTGGTTTTTATCATGTTTATTACCTAGATCTCCACGAATAGCCAAATTTATCATATCCTAATGGTGCTTGAACATTTGCAAATTCTTGGCTCCATCCAATACGACAAGCCGAATTATCGGGCATTTCTTCAACTGTTGTCTCCCAATACCAATTTCCACTGGTAACACCTTACAATTAACAATAAATAAATAATTACTTATGTAAGGAAAATAATATACGGTAATCCTTCGTTATCTGCGGAGGTTACGTTCCAGCAAAGTTGCACGGATAACGAGGAATTACTGTACAATCATAACTTACTATGCGTAGCTCGTGCCATACAGTACCCTTTCTCTCCAGTTACTGACAACCTGTCTTCAGAAATATGTAGCTGTGGTGCACGATCATGTAATGCCAACAGTACTTGGTTTGGACAAAGCGGCCTATATAACCACCCCGGAATCAATTTTCCAGCAGACTCATTAGACTCATCAAACTCTTGTCGAAATGGAGCATGAGGATCTGGTTCAGCTAATATATATTTATAACCATCTTTGTTGAACGGATGTTCAAGTGGATACCCATGAGCAGGTAATTTTACATTTGACTGATCACCAGCACTTCTACCTTTCTTGCCACTACCTATTCCACTTGTTCCGTCACCAAATGTTTTTCTCTTAGCACCTCGTCCCTTGAGACCAGTTGTGATTGCTAGAAAAGTAATAAAAACGATAATATGTTATAAATTATAATTTTAATTAATTAATCAATTATTTAATGATATTGAAAAAAACAAATTTAATATTTTACACAACATCAATAAAATAAGTATAACCTAAAACAAAAGTATACAATTCAAAAGATAATAATCTAGTAAAAGTGAACATGTTTGTATTATTAACTAAAACCTGTTACATAAGAATAATAAGGTTTATATTACGGTCAACTAATAATAACTGTTGGACATTTGGCATGGTATTGTTTGTTCTTTTATTAAATAAATATTTAGTGGAAGTTTCTTCTACAATTATGTTTAAGGTTCATTACCAGGTAAGTTGCATTGGCTATATTAGAAATTCTATGGGTTTTGATAGAAATTGGTTTGTAAGTGCAAAAATCTTTAGTCACTAGTATATTCTACATAATATACTTGACGTGTATAAATATGGAAAATGTATGATTGGGATATGTACATTGCACATTGGCAGTTTTGTAATACTAAAAAAAATGTTTAAAGAAACATTTGTGCTTTAAATTGAAAATAGTGCATAGTCAATTTATTTCAGAGGTTCAGTTATTTTGTAAATAAGGCAGTACCTTACAGTGGTGCTCAGCATTTGTAGTGAAAAAGAGATGTTTTTACATGTACCTTTATTTATTATCTATTATTATTTTAAAACATCATATAGATTATCAGATTATATGTAGTAAATCAATATGTTTAATGATATAGAATAGGAGGTTAAAAAACAAAGAGCAAATATAGTTTGTCACAAGATCTGTTTGGTTAAGAATTCTTTCAAATTAGTGTTCATTGGATTTTAATTAAAATTAAAAGATATAATGAATTTGCATGCTGTTTTTTTGCAATATACATATAGTAACGGCAAAGAAATTTGTACACTATACAGCTCTAGCGTTAATAGGAGATATTTTTATATATAAATGCAGAGGCATAAATTTAATTTTCATAAAACTTATTAATATTTTGTACACCTATTGCATTTTTTAAAAGTATTCATAAAAATTAGATTTAAATTTAACTATTTATAATTTGTGTACATAAATTATAAATCAATCCCAACTTACTAGGTTGAATTCCAGTTTCTGTAACTTTAAGATGGCCCCCTTTTATCATTGCTTCATAATTTGGTTTGATTTGAGAAATATCAAATAATAGCTTATAAGACTGGGAACCATTTTCACCATTTATTACACTGAACAAAACGTCTGTTTCTTTGACTAATGATCTTGTAATCTAAAATAAATTTTAAGAAAACATAATTATAATTTATAAGTTTATACCTATAATGTAAATATATAATAGACAAGGATACATTTTTTATTGTATCAATTACATAGTACATACTGTTGAATGCCAGGATTGTGTGACTCTTCTTGCAGTTGTAGTCATACTCTCCCAATGTGATTCAATAAAAGGAATAATATCTTTATCCCTTGAGAAATAAACTTGAGGGTTTCCACTTTTAATAGTTTCCTGCATCAAATTTCCAATTGCAGTCACACACATTTGTGGAAACACTAAAATATTTGAAATTAATTTAATAAAGAAAATATTTGTTAAAAAAAAAACTTACTTGCAGGATTTTTTTTGAAACTCTCAAGACCAGTGGGTGAACAGTTTTTACAGACAAATATATAATTTAACATAAACGGAACCAATTTTCCTAGTTGATATCCAATACAGGATTCATGATACCAACGATTACAGTTGGCACATAATAGTTCAATGATATTGTAATTTCTTTCTTTATTGCTAAAATAATACAATATTCTTTGTACTAATATACATATAATTAAAAATTGAATTGACACAGTGATTAAATTACAAACAATAATTTAACAGTTTTAAGCATTCAGTTGTCTAGCTTGTAAATCTATACATTATTCTAATTTTACTAGAGGCGTGGCGAAGGGAGACATCGAGAGGCAGCTACTCTGAGAGTCTTCTAAGGGGTTGTGGTCGGTAATGGCCTATTAATTATAATATTTTAATAATAACTATGACAGGAACTCGTACTTATAAATGTAACATTAAATGCTTTTATTGGATTGTAGCTACATGGTGCATGAAATATTATTTGACTAGTCTCTGAAAAGTTTTAAGCTTGCCAAGCCACTGAATTATACTATCTATACCTAAATATATTTTTAATTTGAAATGAGTATTTACCAATCATTAGAATATTATAACCACAAATAATAGATATGTACAATATCTATGATTATAATAATTAAATTTGATCAATTAATTGTTAGGTAACACATGACATAAACAACCTACATTTAAATGATATTTTTTAAAAAAAATGTTACTAAAAAAAAGAAATGTCATAAAATAATTATACATAAAAAACGATTGCAGTTTGAATCAATAAATTTCTTAGTTCAATGAATTCACATTTACAAACTAATAAACTTACCAATAACAGTTGACGGTTTGAATGCTATTTTCTGGAATTTTATTTGTAACCGGTGCAGATTTAGTGGAATTATCTTTGAAATTTTCTTTGGGCACATCGTTACCGTTAGTTGAGACCATTTCAGTTTGAATGGATTCAGTAGGAGTTTTTATATCAGTATTATCATCCATTTTAATCACAGTTTACTCATTTACCTATAAAAATTAAAAAATTCATACATTATATTATTATTGATAACTATAATAATCAATCAATGACCATTGTTATTTGTGGTAATTAAAAAAATTAAAATATCCTTTTATATTAACCCCAAAAAACCTAAAAATAAGCACTTAAAAAAAAAAATTAAATAAATTTCATATAGGTATGTGACATTTAATAATAACAATTTAAGTTTCAGGAAAAAACAAGTAAAATATTATAATTTTGTACATGAACATAAAAATAATAATAATATATTGGATGCAAAAAACTACCTATGAGTAACTATGTGATGTTTTTTAATAAACTAACTAATGAATACATGTTTTAGATCGTCGATCACTGATCAATTTGAAGTGCAATAGTTTTCTGACCTACACAATGTAATTACTTATTATCCATGAATCTATAATCATGAATTGTGAATAATGGTGGTAATTGTTAAGAATCTCTAAAATTTGCAATTAAATATTTTGTACTTTGAGACGTAATTGTAAGCATAGGTACCTCCGCTAAGTTTAACTACACCTATGATGGATATGCAGATGCCATAAGTCCCAAACCCTGGTTGTAAGTAATAACTAATAACCATCAATTGCTGCAGAGAAATACTTTTATTAACGTAATACGTAAATGACTATCCATTTACACGTAGAAAAACAAAAATTTTAATATTAAGTCAAATTATAATAATAGAGTTCTTATGTATCTATTTGAAAATATATTAAGTATTTATTTATTTAAACAACTCAGAAAACGATAACTAGATACAGCACTTAACAGAAATACTCACCTTAGTAGGTAAGTTTATAAATTATTGAATTTATATTTTCAAAGTTTTGGTCTTATATTATGAAACGATATAGGTAGGTACTGACATATTGTAATTTGTATTTAATATTTTGATTTCAATTACTTACTAAAATTTATCACTTGCAAATTAGAGTATCAACAGACAATAATAATTGTGCATAAACCAATAGATTTGTAACAATACTAAGAAATTATTTGATTGTACTCTTACAATTAAAAACCAAAATAAGATTCAATGCAACGATAAAAGCAAAACACGCATGGAAACTCACTACTCAGTAAAAAAAAATTGTAGTAATTTAACTCTTCTAGTTCAACTCGGGTCTCTATCTAATTTCAATCCGTTAAAACTTCTTAACACGATGCCGATTACCGGTGCCGTCCGGTGGACGGTTGTGGGCTTGTGGCGAGTGAGTGAGTGAGACAGTACGATAGTACGAAAGCACAAACACAAACAACTTCACAGTTGTAGTTAACAACACAATGTCTGTAGTCACTATCACACACGGTTAAAGATATTATACACAGTACACAGATATATAAAACAACAATCAGAATAGATAGTGAGTATCTTTAGTTTACTCTATGGTGAGTCCTGAGTGAGTAGTGATAGATATGTACTTTATGCCAGTTCGCCACATCACCACTACTGCCACTACTCACTGGACACTGACTGTCCAGCTTGAGCAAGGATAATTATTAGATTTGTTATATCATAGAAGTATAGAACAATATAGAAGCGACACTCTGCCTGGTGGTTTAGTGTTGTTGTAAATGATTATGTATTAATGGCTTAATTCTATTATAATTATTATCTATGACCCAGAGAGCCGCGCAGCTATACACCGATCAAAAATTCAAAACACTTCATAGTCCCCCCGCAGCCACGATTGCTACATCATTATTATAAGTAGAAGTGGTCTGACTTTAGTACTGTTCATTTTAAATTTGATGCCCAGCCGAGTTGCGCTCTCTCGGCTAATGGAGGTCCGCCTAAGCTTTAGATATAATAATATGATCCAAGTTCTAAGCTCTAAGCACAGAATAAGCGAAGCTCACAGCCTATGCCTTCAGGAAATAAACTCGAAGTGACCTACTGACGTCTGACGCTTCAATTTGAAAGTGTCATAATTATAACAACTTGATTCATATTTTGTATGTAAATAAAAATAATAACTATGTTTAAAATTCAAAATTCCATCGATATTGCGGTAAATTAAATGTGACAATAGTTACAAAAATAAAAAATGATATAGTGATTATTTAGTGGTCATGTATTTAAGATTGCATATTGTCGTTTGGTACAATTTCATATAATTTAATTGTCTACATGGTCGGAAATTCGTGTTACGACGACGTGGTGATTGCGGATGATAATAAAAATAGAGAAATATAACTGATAAGATTCAATGTTGTGAGTTGTGAGTTGTCTACTTGTGTAGTTGAGTTTTGAGAATAACTAATTAAATTTTAATACTTGGGTAGTTGACAAAATTACAGTTAATATAATTGTTATTTCTGCAATTTAGCTGTCAATCTCCTCAAGTTGTTATTGATATTTTGATTCATATTCCGTGGGCATTCCAGTTGATTATTTTTGAAAATTGTACATTTACCTAACATCAGTCTATACAAAAGATGACAGGTAATGAGTAAAATATATTTTTTTTTTATTTATAAAGTAGTTCTCATTTAGTACAATTATTTTATTTTTACTTTTAGATATAGTGAAACAAGCAGAGTCTTATGAGGCAAATGAATTGTTCGACATCAAAAACTCATACTACATCGGAAACTACCAACAATGTATTAATGATGCTCAGAAAGAACCGGTATTTTGTAATTTATAATCATAATTAGCTTAAGAAGTACAAAATTAATGTTTATTGTTTAGGACATATTCTATTGCTATTAAATGTTTTTTTTCCTTTATAGCCAAACTATGGAAATTTACGTCTACAACGAGACATATTCATGTACCGTGCTTACTTGGCACAAAAAAAATATGGCATTGTACTAGCAGAAATAAAAACTAATTCACCTGCAGAACTAAAACCCTTTAAACTGTTAGCAGAGTATTTGCAAACTCCTGGTAATAGGTAAGATTAGTTAAATGAAAAATGAGATAAAAATTGTACAGAATTTAAAAAAGACACTAGTAGAAGTATTCAATTGTGAGTTAAGTTACACATTTTTTTTTGTGATTTAAAATATTAGTAATAAATAATTTAACACTAGTTATTTTGCTATGTCACGAAGTCGATAAACATTATTTTATTTTATTGGACCATTACTGTATTAAATTAAATGGTAGCCATAAATATTTATAGGATACCATCGTGTATGAAAACAAACTTATTATTTTTGAAATGTTGTCAATTTTTGTCATTAAAAAAAATATAATGAAAACTACCATAATAATTCAAATTCAATTCAAAATATTGAATACTTAATGGGCTGAACAGTGTAGAAATGTCAACAAAAGTTAAGAAAAAAAATCTAGATAGGATTCAGAGTTGGATTTGTTGTTTAGTTCACCTGCCTGGTCATATGATTGATAAGTATTAATAAATATGTATTATAAATTTGAATGTTATATCATTATATTTGAAAAATTATTATGAGAAACTCAGCTTATCAAAAAAAAAGTTTTCTGAATTTTCTAGTCATTTTTAAGGAGTTCTAATGTTTATTGAATAACAGATAGTATAAAAAATATAAATAATATACTAGAGTAACCTTGTGTCAGGTTTTACTTACTACATTTATTTAAAACAATAAATTTAGTTAAACATGATTTTACATGATGTATTTTATTTTTTATGTACTTCAAGGAATTCTATTTTGAAAACATTGGAACAAGAATTGGAAAATATGTATGAAATAAATCATTCTCTTGTTATTGTTGCAACAACAATTTACAATCATGAACATAATTATGAATCTGCTCTAAGAGTCCTTAAAAATGATGACACTCTTGAAGGGTATGTACTTTTAAATGGAAAACACAATTTTTTAGTTACTTATCGGTAAGCATATATTATTTTATTTTAGTGTGACATTGGCTTTGATAATATATTTGAGAATGAATCGAGTAGATTTAGCATCAAAAGAATTTAAAAAGTTAAAAGAAAAGGACGAAGATGCAACATTAACACAAATGGCTCAAGCTTGGTTAAACTTAGCATTGGTAAGAACGTTTAATAATATTGTTTTAAAAAGCAATATTAATCCTAATATATAAATGACAAATTATTGAACTAAAAGATATAAGCTAACAAAAAAACTATCGGTACACTATATTATAAATATTTAAATTGGTAATTAATGTTTTTAATTTACTTCAATAAAATTAATAAAACATAATATTATGTGTTGATGTATAGGGCGGAGACAAATTGCAAGAAGCTTATTACATATTTCAAGAACTAACAGACAAATATGGAGTGACTGCTTTGTTGTTGAATAGTCAGTCAGTATGTTATATTGGTCAATGTGAATATAAAAAAGCTGAGGTTACATTACTAGATGCTTTAGAAAAAGATAGTAATGATATTGATTCTCTAGTAAATTCGTTGTTTATTTCTGTCCATATGAAAGTATCAGCTGATGTAAGTTACTGTTATAGATTTAGATTTACTATTTAGTGAGTAATATTTCTTCTTTGTTGCAGGTTACTAAAAGGCAGTTAAATATGCTGCGAGATGCTTATCCTAATTCTGACTTTATTGAAACATACAATAAAAAAGAAGCTGAATTTGATTCATTGTCCCAAGCATACCAACAATAATTTTCTTTTAAAAAGTTACATTTATAATCTAAATTATATATTATTTTTATTTGCTTCAAAATGTTAAGCTATTTTGTAATTTGAGAAAGTATTATATTCAAAAAATAGATTGAAATATAATTGAATAAATAATTTTTTTTATGGTATTAATTGTTTTACTGCCAAATTGAAAATTAGTTAATGTCTATGGATTACTGTAAATAGGTGATTTATGTTTCTTTAAATTAATTACCTTACTTAGTATGTTGTTTTATAATGGCGAGAGAGTGAAACTCTATTACAGTATTTAAATTGTATTTTTATAATTTACATGAATTATAAATAAAATCCTACCGTCCCATCGTTTAGGTATAACTATTTTTGGTTACTTTTGCAAAAATGATTATAATAATCCTTTTGTTTGCTACATTTACGTGTATTAAAGCAGTCTTGTTTCATCCTTTGCTATTAGATTATCAATAATGTAAAATATATTGTACGTTAGGCAACATATTTTTAAAAATTAATATTGGAAAACATAAATTTTACCAAAAATGCATAGTAGTAGATTTTTTTATGTACACCAGTTTTAATCTGATTAGATTTAATCACACAATTAAAACTAGTTATAAATTTTAATAATAGAGCACTTGTCAATGAGTGATAAAAACATTGTAAGTGTGTGGTTAAGCGCTCTACTGTACAGTAGCCAGTCGGTATCGAGTTTACCTCGTTATCGAGAAAGTTACCTTAATTTACGTGTTAAATATGAATTCAAGGATAAATCATTTCATACGAAAAACAATAATTGTAAACTAAGACGGCTGTTAACATATTTACCTATTAACCAAGTAGGTACCTACCTATAGCCTATATATTATGATAAATTTATAATTTACATTGCTGTTAGGTATATATTATATTATAAGTTTCCAACCTTTTTTGACTCATGACACCTTAAACTATTTTCTAAAAACCCATTGGAATCCTACAGTAGTATATCGTGTATTTATATTTATATTTTATCAACTTCGGTTTTCTTTAGCAAGGTAGGTATGAAGTATAAACACAAAAGCTTCTGTGTAATCTGTGTTATTCTTATTAGTTATTAGTTATTACATTAAACACGCACGTTAGGTATATATTTCATAAAATAATTTTCTTCATAAATTGTAACAAATATTGTGTATGATCGCTAATTACTTAATTAGTATTTTGAAATAATTTCATGGCACCCTTAATTCAAGTTTGTGGCACTCTGGTTTTGAATGACTGACCTATTTAGTAATTCATTTTACTATTAGTAATTAATACAGTGACTTTAATACATTTTTTTCAGATAACATTGCATTTTTTATATCATTAATATTTAATATTATAATAGTATGTATTTGTATAGAATATTTTATACTATTATAGTATTATTAACTTTTGAGTCAATACCGACTTACCGTAGAATGGTGTGAATAAGTAGAAGCATAAAAGGCAATAGCATAAAATGAATTTAAATTTTATAAAAATGTCTCAGATTTTTTAGTTTCAGTATGAACTACTTAAACATGCTGATTCAAACTATATTTTCAAATCTTAGTATAAAAATTCAACATTAAATACATTTTCAACTACAAAATAATTTATTATAATTTTTAGTAAATTTTTATGAATTTTCACTAAATTTTGAATACAATTTGTGATTATCAGCCTATGTATAAATAATTAGATGTAAAAAAAAAATCTATAATATAAGCTTATTAGACCCATGACTTATGAGAAATCTTATAGTATGTACATTTTCAAGTATTTTTACTGAGCAAAAACGCATTATAATTTTAGGAAAAAATAAAAAAATGTTAAATATCTTTGAGTAGGTAGTTTACATTTGTAACCGGCAATCGGAAAAAAAATCCCTGGAAGTAAAATCCTCAAGTCTATACCTAAATGTTGTTTACAGCTGTCAAAAAAAAATTATAAAACATAATAGAAATATATAAAATTTGAACGATAATTTTTTATAATATTATATAGGTTAAAGCCTTAGAGGGGTAATACATAGTCACATAGAACACCAATACAATTTTACTACCTAGGCCAGGGCCGGCGCAAGAAGTATTGGCGCCCTTAACAAGCCCCCCCCCCTCCCACCTAGTTTGAGTAGTAGTAAAACGAAGTTTTTTAGGAAGTTAAAAAAAATAAAATTTAGTTTGTATATTTTATCATAACTTTAAAAACAATAAATAATTGTGTGTGTAGTGTACTAGTGTGTGTCAGACAATTGTGTCTTTTTGATTTACGCCACACTGCGGTATTTTCGCGCGTTCTGGACTCACACTAATTGGTCAGTCGGTATTACCACAGATTAAATGAAACATGTTTCATTTAATCTGTGGTATTACATCGTAATATTAAAAGGACGTTACACCACGATTATAGATAGTATTATACTATTATTATACTATCTATAATCGTGCGTTACATCGACATTTAATGTCTCCGTTTAAGATGTACAACTATGTATAAATAAACTTTTGCAAACACAACAAGGCAAATTTTAGGGGTTTTTTCGAAATTTGTTCACTGTTGAAATATAAAAATGCATCTATACAATTTAATAGGTAGGTAGGTACAATATAATTATTGGTCGGAAAAATGTAATTTGTTACGTTGTAAATAACATAACACGATTTAATATTTATTGAATTAATTTTTCTACCAATATTTGAAATAAAATGTGTAGGTACCTTATACCTACGTGCTACGTCCTTAAACTTCTAAATACAACCTGTCTATAAAAAAAAAATAATGGCTTATGGCTAATCATATTTTGAACAACGTAACAAAAATCAAAATGTAATTTATATAATATCGCTGCATATATTATAAATATTAATTATAATTTATACAAATATACAAATACAACACAACACATAAGCCATCGTACTTAAATATATCTATTTTCGATTTTTCGAATGAATTTAATATTTAAATTGGATAATGAATAGGTTTGTTATATTGTGAGCACTTGGCAGTATATTAAGTTTAATATTGTTTAAATAGCTCGTGGGCAAGTTTTCTACATAAAGACATTTTTATGGAGTTTTTTGTTTGGATTTATAACTTTCTAAACGTCTTTTGTGTGGGTAAAGTACATTTTGGACGGATTTTTTTTTCATAAGCATACACCAAAGACCAACTATACTAGGTATAGACGTTTAGTACATAATTTATCAATTTATGGCGTTGGAGTGGGACGAATTGAAATTCTGTTAAAATAATTTTGTTTTATAAACATTTTGAATACATTTTTATACATTTTTGGAAAACCAAAACACTCATGCAGGGTTACATGAACAATCACTACACATTTAACAAATCAATAATGGTCGCTTAAAAATGATTTTTTGGTCTATGATTGCCGATTAGTCCATTAAATATTATTGAACCATAAAGTTAATACCTACTTTTTTCATAGCCTTAGTAAAATGTTAAATACTACCATGACTAGTATAAAATAAATGCTAGGGTTACAGTAAGATGTAAGTAGGTAGGTATACGTAACGTTATCATCGTAAGATTTATATTATAATCCTCATTTTCGATTTTAATTATATAGGCTATATCGTTATGACCTTAATATATGTTACATTTAAATTTTAAATTACTAGGTAGGTGTACCTACTTATAGATCAAAATGATTTTGTTGTACGATGATTTATCATTTATTTCAAACTTTCAAACCTATTCGAAAGTACTCATTGAGTTCGTAAATATTTGTATTAGAGAAATGAAAAAAATAATTTTGAATAGGTAATTCAGAAGCATGTTTAGTAACCCTTTATGTTACTCTTGTACGGTCGATTATTGATAACGGATTGATAATTTGGAACCCTATACTACAAATTGATAAACGATTAATGGAACTGGTTCAGAAATAACGAGTCCATAGTTATGCTGGTTTTAGGTTTCTAACTGAAAATTTACAACACTCAGAATTATTCAAAACCTATCATCGAAGTTTTAAATCTCATTTCTTTCAAAAACAGGCATGAGGCAGCATAGGATGGATCAAAACTTTTTGCTAAAACGACTTGGAAAGATGGATTCATTTTGCTCAAGCGTAGGTACAAGTTTACGAGTTGCAATTGCCCATTTAAGGTCTCGCGAGACATTCCATATTCCGACTTCCCTGTTCAATCTTTCTTATGAATGATCCCTTGGTTTGAGCTATAATATATGATCTTTAAATTATACTAGAGAAGAATCGAAAAATGCTGGTCAGTAGTGCCAGTCACCTCATCGTTATCTAATAAACCAATGCATTCAAAATTATGTTGACCATACAAAAAGGTTAAGAATCATAACAAATACTAATTGTAATCAGAACGATATTATCAATAAATATTTTCAGTGTGTAAAATTAGTTTAGCGTTAATTTATCTAAAAAAATTTTTTCTTGTTATCTTCATTATTTATAATATATATTTCTTCTTTATAGATGCACACATAAAACAAAATTTTAATATTATGATTTATGATTATGACAAATATCAAACAAAATATTATGATTAAACTTTAAAATTATTTAATAGTATTATGGTTTATCGACTAAAAATATTTTCTTATTAATTGTCAAAAGAGGAAATACCGTTCGATATAATATATATAAAATAATAGTCATTGTTTCAACCCAGTATTTTTTTTATTAGTATTCGTTTTCAGTAACTATATCCGCGGAGAACACTTTTAATTTGAATCACTATTTTAGAAATTTTTCTTTTTGTAAGTGTTTTTATTTGTGTGGTTTACATTTTTTTTTAAAAATAATTTTAAAAATATAAGCTTATAGGTTTAAAAAATCTGAGACATCGGCTTAATGCAGTCAATATGTTTATGTATCAATTTATTGTAGTAGTATAATATTTATTGTCTTAAAACATGAAAAAATTCTTTCTTATAGGCCGGTATTTATCTATTCTCTCCTAATATCGATATTTGGCCTTAAACATTTCTGTTTTGAAATCTTTTAATACATATTAACTATCTTTATGTTTATTGTTTAATATTTGACATTTTATACATGTAAATAGCCGAAGGGTGTTGAAGTTAGTTGGTTTTTGAATATAAAAACATGTCTTATAGGAAAAACTTCCCGTAGAATAGTCAGTTTTCCTTAGTTTTTTTTATTTTAAAGAAGTTAATATTTTGCAGGTCAGATTAAATCCCAATTTTCAAAATTATAACTATAGAAGCTAAAATGTGCATTTGAATAATGTACAATATTTGTTCTTTTTCAAACGTATTTTTCTAGCACTATGTGAAGTAAAATTAAAATTTGAGCTTTGATCCGTCCTGAAAAAAGTTTTCTTCTTTTAAATAAAAAATAATTAACAAAATCAGACTATTCTACAGGGTATGAAAGTTTTTCCTGTGAAGTCATTTTCGTTGATATAATATACAGTGTATCAACCCCTCCTAAGTATAGGTATCGGGCAGTAGATTAGTTGAAAAGTATTATAATAAAGATAATAACAAAAAAATAAAAAATAATTTTCAAATTTTATAGAATCGCGGAAAACTAGAAAAACAGTCACCGACACCCTTAACATTTATAAATAATTAAAAACAAAAATTATGGCGAAGACGTTATTGAAATTAGTAAATCTTCACGAAACACTATAATATTGAATAGGCACTAACTAAACACAAGAACACATCTTGACTAAATATTAATGACCTACCATGTACTAATTATTTCTGGGACATTTCAGAATAATAATATAATGGATTAGTCGAAGCGTAATAATTATATTGAGAATCAGAGAGAATAGAGATAAAGCTCGAAATAACTTATGATGATGTACATACCTATATTTATATCTTATCTATATAGGGATAGGAGTATTTAAATCATTACTGTTAAGAAACAATAATTTCTAATTATTTAAACAATCTAAATAAATGATTTATAAGTACCTAACAGTTCATTACGGATGGTAATTATTTATTTAAAAGGCTTAGAAAAATTAGTCCAGATATGTAAATTTTAATTATATTTGTATGTTTTTTCTTGTTTTTCACAACAGCGTATTTAAACGAAATAAACAGTTTACGAGCTACAAGGTCAATTAAATGGTTTTTGAGAAGACATTACATATATACCAAATGAATGATGGGATGGAAGAGTACTTTGGCTCTTCTGCCCAACGATCTTTATTTCAAATGACTATATTGGTCATGAATTTACTTTTACAAATGCACAACAAAGGGTTCATAAATGCGAATTCAACTAAAGTTCGTTGTAAAACAAATTAGAGTTTTTATTGGAAAGTAAAAAGTTATAGCCATTAAACACGAGATTAAACGTAAATAACCATACCTAGGTACTTAATTTTATAATTATATTAGTCGTTAAATTTTGGTGTCTTTTATTTTCAATTCCAAACTAATCAAGAATACAATTGGTTTTATGATCAAACTAATAAGTTGATTATTTTATTCCACTTTTAACTTTTAAGAGACAAGTGTAATAAATATATATTATTCATTCTGATTTTTATACAACCTTATAAATAAAATAATTATATTGGTTGTATCTATTTCATGCGTAATTATCATGCCTACAAAACAAAATAAAACTATTTTAGGGTTTAAAAATTACATTATATTTACTAATTGAAATATTGAAAAATAACTGTTAGAATTATACTATCAATTTGTCTTTAGAAAATATGGACATTCTTACACATTTCTCACAAAAACGATTCTGAGTGAAAATAGTCAAACTTTTTGGTACCTAGCTAAGGTGGCAAGGTTACCAAATAGTTATTTTAATAATAATAAAATAATTTTAACAAATGTTGGTTTTTTTTTTTGTAATTCCCTATCATTATAAAAAGTAGGTGCTGAGAATTTTCAATTTTGACCTCCCAAAAGTTCCAACTTGTTCTAATTTGTTACCAGAAACTTCCCCAGAGTTTATTTTCAGAGCATGATTTTTTCTAAAAAAAGTGTCTGCAGAGTATAGAATATAGACTTTCAAAAAAAAATTTAAAAAATGTAAAATCTGTATACATTTTTTGGTTTACTCAGAATCTAAAATTATTGCACTACTCAGATAATAACAAATATTAACTTAGAATTTCTCTTCCATGAACAAAATCATAAAAACCATACGATTAAGACAAAAGCTCAATATATCCGGTTCTTATAGTATTTTTTTGTACTTCAAAATATTAGCTTATTAATTTTTAATTATTTAGTACCTAATTCTTCCTGATACTATAGTCTATCTTGCTATTTATCAGTGCTGCTCAGTTTGTTTTGTTTAATTTGTTGATTCAATGTTTTTATTGATAATTTGTATAATTTGTATATCTGCATACAACCCATAATTGTTATTAATATTATAAACCTAATCAATATTACGATTTGAAGTCAAAGAACTGTTATTTTCACCATCGATTGGCACGTTGGTATAATATGGTGATTTAATTTAAATTTAAAATATTACATCTGAATAACGAAACATATTATACCTACATAAAATTCCGGAAATTTTCCAGAAGAACCATTTTTACGCTTGAGTGGTCTATCCAATAAAGTAGTTTATTATTGCGTATCTACCTATTTGAAAAATTATTATAGGTACTGCAGCAGGTAATTTTTATTCAGAAACGCTAATTATAGAATTATAACTTTCATAAAAATTCGTAAAGTTAATATATCATTAAACTGTCCTACTATAGATTACATACTTAGGTGATAGTGTTATTAGTTGTTTTATTTTTAACAAACTAACAAATGTCACGGAATTTATATAGTTAGGTACATACTAAACTGGGATAAGTACCTACCTCTAACTTTAAATTACAAAATGTTCGTCTAGCGCTCTGTGTAAGCGTACCTAATATTATAATTTAGGCACTACACCAGCTACATGCACAATGCACCTAACCATAACCTTTAGGTACATTTAATTTTACATGTCTTGTGAAATAGATGCGGAAAAGGATAACAATCGAAACAATACTATTGGTAAATAGAAAGTGGGAGACAGCCTTAATGGTGTATTTATTTTATTTTTTTATCCATCAATAGAACGTAAATTGAATTTAGGAGAATTCGATGTGCGTTTTCAGTTCACGCCGTGCGATGTGGAAAAATGAAATCCATCGAATATACTAGAAATGTGTCATACCTACAAGATATTGATCATCCTTAACGGACAATTCCATTAGTAGTCATCAACAAATGATTATGTGAAATCTCAGTATAATGGTCGACCCTAAGGATTGATGTGTTGCGTATCGCCGAATATCGATTTTGACAAACGTTTACGTATATATGCTCTACGACTATATGTATATATAAAACACTTTTTCAGCCCCGGTTTACACGAGGTGATCAATTATTAGAATCATAATACATTAATAAACGACAACTATATCGTTTTAATTCGAATAAGCAATCATGCGAAATATCATATAATATGTCTATTTTCATAAACACTTCGAGTTGAGTGCCCGAGTCTCGACTACAATAAATTATATATTTCTTGCATGCAATATAAATATATTATAGGTACCAATATACCTGATACAGTATGGTTATTTAAATAGGCACTTAATATATCGAAAAGTACTAAAATGTATGTATGTTTTTTCTAAAAAAAATACAGTAATAGGTATAAATTATTTTTAAAATTTGGTGGTGGTTGTAGTCTTGTAACATTTTACATTTTACATTTTAATTATAAATATAAATTTGTTGATAAAATCTATTATTTTAAAATCTTGAGTTCCTTGATAGTTTCTTTAGTATTTGGTGGAATGCTGTTAATTGAACATGTCGTTTTATAGGTATTTTTGTTATTCCTAGAAAATATCCTTGATACTGAAGGGTGTTCAGCAGGTGTTGCTCCATTAAGGACTATCTTTGCTGATGAGAAACGAGAGGGTTGGAAAGGTTTTAAATTAAAGCAAAATGACTAAAATCATAAGAGGTACTACCTTTAGACAACGTTTTAACTTTATTTGTATAGTAAAGCATTTTGTGTATAAATCGGTATATAATATATTTTTATTGCCAGTAAGAACAACGTATAATAATTACTTGTATTCTATTTTTAAGCCTTAGTGATTAAAATACACAAAATAACTTGCAAAATATGTTCTCGATTGTAAAGAGTTATGTCGAATTTTGAACATCAAACTCTTACAAAAATTTATCTTGTTGAATTTTCGATATTTTTAAATTGTTATGAATAAAACTTTTAAGAAATCTTGTTTTTCATTTTCAAGTTTTTTTATTGAACATAAAATGTTTCATCGATCATTTAAAATGCCTAAAAATAGCTTAAAGTTAGTATGAATATTTCTAAAATGTCAGTGTTTATAGTAAATGATAATTTAAGTATTAGTGTTGGAATGTTTCAAGTTTCTAACATTCATAATTGTTGATTGTCTGATTGATAACAAAAGAACAAAAATCCCTTGAGGTTAAATCACTAGGTATTATACGTTTTTATATTTAATATTTAATGACGTTTTAATAGTTAAAATGATTTATTGTGGTAATGTACTGCTCACTGTTCAGATATACTACAACTCATAATAATGAATCATATGAAACTAATAATAGGTTCAAATTTAACCCAATGGACATTTTTGGTGTAACGTTTTTGATTCAAAGTTATGTAAGACAATGAGTTTTTTTTGAAAACTTTCCAAACATATTTTTTATAAAAACTAATCAAATGAAATATACAGTCCATTCAATAATGATCCTGCAGTGGTATCTGTATTTTTGCAATTTTTCTTGGTTTTTTTTTTTTAGAGTTCAGCTCGTATAAGATTTTCAAGACAAATTACTTTATTCGTAGTTTTCTCATTTTATTTTCTATTGTTAACTCACTGTAGAAACGTTAGTATATTAAACGTAACATATACAATTGTTCGTGAACAACGTGGAGTCCAAAGTAATATCCGGAAGTAACTCTGTCATCACTTATCTGTGGTCTTAAAGTAATGTATTGTATGCGATTATTCAATACGATAACCTTTTAAATAGTTCGTGTGAAAGTGATGAAGCAATCTACAGTGAGTAAAGTTTACCTAATCTGGTGAGATTTTATTGATAATAAGTAGTCATTCATAATTTTAATAATTTAAATTCATGTATAATTATAAATATTTTAATGTTGTGCTTTGCGTGTATAGTATTAATAATATATACACATATCATAAAATATAAGTATATTAAAGGGGCTGGTGGACTGTCATCGGTCAAAAACAATAATTTTATATTATTAAATTCAAATTTAACACATCCGATATAGTGACACCTACTGTATACGTCAGAGAGGTTCCCAATTTCCACCCTTTGTTTATTTTATTTTTTAATAAATTGTTTTTTTATCTTTTACTTATAAAAGTATCATGGTTTTTATTCCAGAGGATTTCATTTTTTTTTTACTTATATTTGTGAGTTTATACTTAAGACTTATGAGTTACAGGCTTTTGTCGTTAATTCCATCATTAACAATAAAAATGTTTTGTTTTAGCGTACTCTGTAGGGACTTGATTGTAATAATTATCAAAAATATTTTAAATATAAAAAAAACTACACCACTACGATCATTTTACTACATGGAAAAGTTAATAGTATAAAACCATTACGGTCGCCTGCGGTCATGTGGCGTGGTAGTTATTATCAATTATAAGCACTGGAGGGTACAAAAATATAAAATTTGAGAATTATAATACAGATGACCACCGGGAGTCATCTGTCAGTCAACATGTTTTAAATACAGACGATGGACTGAACTTCATTTTATTTGATTGTTAAAATAAAACTCCTTGTTTTTTTTTATTGCATATGGAAAGAAAACATTTTTTTGTGTCGATTAGCTAAGCTAGTATTGCGATAGCCCGTAGACTGGTATCTAGTACTTACCATAATACCATCTTACCTATACATAGTGTCATGATACTCCCATCTCGTGGAATATCATATGAAAACCAGAAAAATTACTCTATTTACATACGTAATGAACTGTAGGTACGGTACATGCTCGTTTATTTTGAAATCAGGTAATAAATAAAAACGAAAAGTTTTGAAGAAACCATCACTTGGCACTTACGTTAATTACTTTGAAGAATTTGGAAATTTGCTGAAAACAGCGTTGACACTTATCTATTGATAACTTAAAAATGCTAATGCATAAACTTCTTTATAGCCATCGCATAAATACACAAGAACAATAAATTATAATAAATGTACCTAAACATTTTTTTTGTCTTAACGTTTTTGTAAAACTTATTTATTCATGCCTAAATTATTGATAATTTAAGTAATTTTGTCATCACTTTGTAATTGTTTCTAAGTAAGATTTCGTTTACTTAAGATAAATTTACTATAATAAATCATTTCCATGATTTTTTAAACTTGTTTCTTTCCCTAAATAAAATTCTTTTACTCTGTAATTTTTGGATAGAATTTTTCTTAATACTAGTCTCATATATTTCATTTAAGGTTTTTACTGTGGTGTACCATAGTCTATACGCAGAATGAGACGATACAATTTTTTATGAACATTTTTTCAGGAAGCGCTTATAAATGAAAAGATATGATAGCGTTTAATCTTTAGTAGATAATAATAATTATAATATATTATACTGTATTTGAAAATTTGAAAAATCACTGTTGATAGAAAAAATCTAAATTCAACATTGTATACAACTTTGTGTAAATATTTTTTAGCTAAATGTTTGGATCAGAAAAAACTTCAGCTTTGTTTTTAAAAAAACTTTTTAATTATTGTGTAATAATTATGAAATTAAATACTGATATTACATTTTGTAAAAACATGTCAATTGAAAATTTTATCATTTTGATAACAATTGTTACATTAGAATTTAAAATACCCTAACATAACTGATAGGATGATACGGCTGATCAAGGTTAATAAACTAAGGGGATGGATATTTAAAAAATAAAAGTTAAAGGGAAATTTGTCTCTATTGTGGTGTTTTAGTAAAATAAAATTTTTTTTTAAAAAGTATTGAATTTAAAAAGTTCAACTTGGAATGAAAACTAAATAATTTTTAAATCTTTGATTATGAAATAATATATGCTCAAATTATAGGCTAAATAATTAATAATTTAGTATAGCAATATTTATGAAGATAATTTTCTCCAAAAAAATGAATGTTATAGTATCAGAACTACGAAGAGGTAATTTTTCAAAAAATAAAACTATTAACATATATTTCTATTTCATTCATGGAATGATTAGCTATGTCCACTAATTACTCAGAGTAAAATAAAATGAACTGAAATATTTAATTAACTAACTAGGTACAAGAAAAAATTAAATTCTCATCCGTTTTTAAATATTTTTATTTTTATTTATGAGATCAAAAGTTACATAGTTGTCAATCATCTATTGTTTTTTTTTACACATTTACAACCTGTATACTTACTGCTAGAATGACGAATTCTTCTGACCTCAATAATTTGCATGTATGAATCCTTTAAGAAGCACTTTATTCCAGTAGGAAGGTATATAATAATAAATAATAATAATTTATTTATTTGTCAATAACAGTAAATAAATTAGTAATACAAGAGTAATACAAGAAAAGGTTAACATATTGATGTAAGATGATAGGTATATAATTTACTTTATTAATTATTTATTGTTAAATTATTCCCTTGTATTATGAATTTATGATATTTATCTCATACATGTATATCAAAGGTATTCATGTATACTAATATATATTTACACAGTATTTTTAAGTTTTAAGTACTTTAAACAAGTTAATAATGCTATTTATGAATTTGTTTGACCTATATGACCTTGATGTCATAATGTAATGTAGATGTAAAATGTATATATGTACTATAGTCTATTTATGTGCTATACAACTATGTGTTAAATCTAACACTCTTTATTGATTAAATGTTTTAAACATCATGCATTCATGTCATATCTAAGAACCCCAAGACTTAAAATGTATATGATAGTATTTTTTGAACAATTAGCATAATATAGTTTTGAAACAAATTAAGGGATTAGGTTTTAAAGCAGAATTAGTTTTACTTGGTAGTCCAGTGGAACTAAGCTATTTTAGAATTTTGTACATTATAAATACGACTTGAGTACCTACCTATGAAACAATGAATGTTCTAAAATATTAAAACATTAAGCTTAGTATCATTTCATAAATACTGATAACTGATATAAGTTGCACAAGTCGATTGTACGATTTAAAAAACAGACATTAATTAAATACAAAATATGTACCCATGTTGATGAAAAATTAATTTAAAATTAAAAATTTTTTTTATTAAACTACTTATCAAAATGTATTTCAAACATTTAAATAAAAAATATTAATTATTAATTGCCGTTATGTAGCATGTCAATTATTCGTCATACTTTTAGATTTGTGATTTGTCTTAAAATTAAATTTATTAAAGTAGACTATATTTTCGATATGTGAAAAAACAAAATGAAAATAACCTATGATAAATTAATAACGTATCAAAGGTGAAAGGGCTAAGTTTGGTTAGGTTAGGTTAGGTAAGAACAAATAATGATAATACAGGTCGATGATATGTTTGTTTTCTGATGATATTTATATATATGAAAAAGAAATCGGTGTTCGATCATTGACCAAGACATTACTATTGTGTATGGGCAGCAGCAATTTATAATAAGTCAAGTGGCACCCAACTACCCAAAACCAGTATTGTCAATGCTATAATGGAAAAAAATTCTAAAAAAGTTTGTGGTTGCACTTAAGAATAGATTAATAGGTAGAAAAGTATATCGGAGTATATTATTTATAGTACACATTCGGTTATATAAAAACGAAATAAAAAGTATTTCCTTTTAGTGTACAACTATTATAATAATGGTGCCGCAAAAACTTCAAAGTCTTATTATACATTATTTATTGTTCCATGTACAGATTTTATATACGGAGGTATAATATATTGGGGGAATTATTTTAGCACGATTTTCGAAAATTATAAATTCTTTTAGTTGGCTCCGAGATATACAGTGTGCTCACACATTTAAGGAATACTGAATTTCTCGGCTTCATTATATCGGAATAAATCAATTTTTTTTATAAGCTAGTGGTATATAAGTACACATTTCAGATAAATTTCAATTTTTTAACCCTCTCGAAGCAATATACAGCTTAACATTTTTTTAAATGCAGCCGATAATTTCAATATTTAATTCGGATAGACTTATTTTTTTAAAGTCATTTTGACTTATTAAACATGGCTCTAATTTTTAAGATTCATTAAAATGCATAGAACCATTTATAACTATGTATTATTGGTTACTTTTTGAATATTTTTACGTATTTTTATAAGTGTTATAAACAAGATTAACATAATATCGGTATAAAATTATTTGGGAAAATGGTTTGGCACTTATGGACCCATTGAATGGCCATCAAGATCTCCAGATATTGCTCCACTTGATATATTTTATGGGGACATTTGAAAATAATAGTCTACGCAGATCCACCAGTTAATCTAGCAGATTTAAAAAATAGTAGTTGAGTGTAATAACCTTACTGAAAATCAAATAATGTCAGCAACTAATTGACTATCTACAACGTTTTAAATTATTATGCATCGGAAATCGCTTTGAACTTTGAACAATTTATTTAATTCATTGTGTAATTATAAAATAACTGTTGTCTATTGTAATCGATTTTTAATAAATCATTTTACACCCATATTTTGTCAATCTTGTTTTTAACACTTAAAAAAATGTTTAAAAATATTCAAAAAGTAACCAATACTAAATAATATTATAAATGGTTTTATGAATTTTAATGAATCCTAAAAATGTATTATTTATTAACATTTAAATGGCTCTTATTCAGTCTATTTTGATTTTAGAGACAAACATGGCTAATAGGTGAAAATGACTTAGAAAAAAATTCAGTTTATCCGAAAATGCCTGTTGCCATTTAAAAAATTCAAGTTGTGTTGCGAACGTGCGTATTGAGTGGGTTAAAAATTTGAAATTCATACCTATAAATATACTATATTATTACTATATTACTATATTTATACCACTAGCTTATAAAAAAAATCGATTAATTTCAATATAATCCAGCTGAGAAATTAAGTGTGCCCTAAATTGGTGAACGCACTGTATACACTTACCTACAAGAAACTTTTATTTGAACATATACCTCATACAATATATTACATAATTGTTTAATAGGTATCTATGTTATGTTGAAATTTGACACAATTTGTACAATATACGATGCAACTGAGGTGTAAGTAATACTATAGTGGTTCCCACCTCAGTTGCGATACCACAATGAAAAAAAAAAGATGTGTTATGATATATTATTATTGAATAATCGTAGTAAAACTAAGTTTTTAAACTTTAATGGAATGTTTTGTTATTATGTTCGATAGAAATCGGACATAAATATTGTTTATAGATATAATTGCTCTAAGTTGAAAATAAATTGGTGTTGGTGTTTGAGCACCATAGTTCTTTGTTTTGCGTGGTAGATTTACTGTATTCTTAGGAGTTATGTATAAAATGTTAACTATTTTTATTTAATAAATAATTTATTATCGTTTAGTATTATATATAGATACCTCTTATTGCCATAACCACGAATACAATTAAAACTTGCGTTAAACTTCTCAACAATTTGGCGATTTTCAAAATAATCATCGAAAAGGAGGAAACAAATTAATAATAATTGTGACTGGTATTTTGACAACCTCTTAACCGTACGATTTTTATATTCATTTGAAAATATGATTAATTTTTAAACTTATAATTGGATATTTTCAATCTATAGAAGTATTTACATAGAGTAGAGAAGTAGATAAGAGAAGTAGATAATAAAAAGTTCGCAAATGTAGGTAATATGTAAAACGTTATAAGATTTGATTAATCCCGTTTTAATATCATAATTATTCATTTCACACGCCTAAACCTAAATTAATTCAATACGTATGAGTAAAGCAATTATGGTATCATAATTTATACGAAATGTTTGAATTATAATATATACTTTAAATTTTTAAAAAAGAACATAGAAAAATGTTTCAAAATTATTTAAAATAATGAATGTTTACTGTTTAAAAAAACACCCTGTATGCAGGCAAATCATTACATTTACAGAGCTAGTAACTGAGCTCTGCCTATTATAAAATTAGTCTCCCCTCCGTTTACTAAAGGTATATTTATTCATGTAAATTATAAAGCTTATGAAAATATGGAGTTGGGACTTCAGAACATTCACATAAGTAGGTATATCAAGCTCTGCTAATGTTGCGCTCATTAAGAAAAAGGGCTTTTAATTTAAACAAGTGATGTGTACCTAAAATATAAGATAAAAATAAATTTGCTAAACAAAAATATGTATTATTTATTGTATGTAAAATAGTAACACTATAACATTTGTTTTAGTAATCAGTAATCAGTAATCAGTAATCAGTAATCAGTAATCATATATTATATTAGTTTAGTAACTATTGTCCAAACAATTATTTAGCAAGGCAAAAATACTATAATGTAAGGATTTTAAGGCGTTTGTTGAATTATAATAAAAACAAGAAAAGAAACCCACAAACTTTACTCTACAAGTCAGTATCACTCGTTTAATCCCATGTTTTATTCATCGACTAAAACTGTCAGATTCTTCTGAATGTGTAAACCTCGTTTGGATTTTATTTTGGGTTTTATCTCGAAAAAGATGAAATGGGTATTAAAATGTCTTTTGGCATATAAGTTGTACATACAAAGCTCAATAGAGCTTAATTTTATTATTGTATACCTTTTTGAATATTTAATTTTAAAATAATAATCTTTATTTAGATGAATGTTCGTTTTATAGATATTAATCATGTGTGATGGTAAATTGGAAGTAAAAGTATTTTCATATAGTTTCTCTTCATTTATTTTAAGCTATTTACAAATGTTAGTTTTAGGCTTAATATTGTTATTCCAAGCAACTTATGTTGCTTGTAAATGATATATAAAATAAAAAAGTTTAGTTGTTCACTCTTATCATATGTGGCATTAAAACTTTTGAGTTTCACCTACCTGGAATACAAATAACTCAATTGCTTTCTTATACGATAAGCGTTCTTTAGGTAAATGCATTCGACAAATATAAACTTTTGGTGTAGATTTAAAAATATTTGGTTCCTATATGTGTTCAAATATTGAAAAAATTATATGATATCAATATGGCTCATTAATAAATATAAAATTAGATATAACAATGCATTAAAAAAATAATTAAGTTTCCATCTATAATGTTGTATAGGTACATAAACACAGACTACAGAGTAGCCAAGTGATTTATTATTGTAGGAAGAAAATAACTCAATGTCATATGATTTATTATAGTTATGAGTTTTTTTTTATTATATTTGCAAAAATGTTTGATACAAAATAGTTAAAATTTTAAATTAACAAAATGTATAGATTGAAAAATGTTAACCTTTTATAAATTATGGTTTTATTATTTTGTGATGTAAATGTTCATAATATAAGCTTTGCACTCAAGCATAACATATTCTGTTCAAAAATTACATTTAACATTTTCATATTCGTTTCGTAATTTTAAACTACTAGTCAGTGGTTTGTGTGTACATTTTGAACGTAACCTTATTACAAATATAACATATTATTATTAACATTATATTTTAAATCAAATATAAATAATATATTAGATACAAGTTATTTCATTTTGCATAAACTTTATAATGTAAAAATTGAAACAAAACTAAGTTTCACCTTACCTAACTATTTTAGACACTGATAAAATATAATTGTTAAGAAAAGAATATAGCTAACATTAAATAAGATACATTTTTCCAATACGGAAATATCTAAATCATATTATACATTAGCGTTACGCATAGCACACGGTAGCTATAATATAATACTGCCATTTTCATTTGGTTGCTATCTTCAATTTATGAAAAAAATGATAGTAAATAAATAACAAGTTATTTTTATTTTATTTTCCCACAGCTTTAATTTATTTAAGAAAATGTTAAACTGACTTATGTTTTTAATTTAATACATCAGCTTAGTTTCTTATTTACTAAAAACAAATCTAAACCAAAATTATTCCTATTAAAATAAATTAATTGAACATAAAACGAATTAAATATTACAATTTTAAGTTAATTAAAATAATATGTTTGTATTATAATTATTGAGTAAGACTAACCACGAAAAGTACCAAGAAATAAAGTATCTAACACTATTATATTGCATATTTATATTTAAGAGGCAGTACACAATAATTAGATATGATACTTAAAATTACAAATACATTTTTTTTTTAATTATTGATTTTATTTAATAATATAACTCGTTCAAAGTTCTATAATAATTACTTAGACCAATGTAGCATAAAGTTTTTAATTGACATAGCTTTTCTCAAATGTTTCTTTTACTTGCTGGTTCACTTGCAATATTACTTAGTGCTAATCCTAAAATCCTACTAAACCTCTTAGAGTAGGTATATCATTTTTTTTTAATCAGTTTCCAAATCTATATCGTATAATAGGTATATATAAAATAGGATAACAACTCTTATATGTACGTACATTTTTTTCATCATATAATATTATAGGAAAATTATTTTTGAAGTTGTAATTCTATGATCGCAATATATTTAAGATACATGTTTTATTTATAACAAATTTTAATATTTTATGGTACATTATAGCAGCTATTATAACTTAAAGTGTCATTTAAATTCTATTAAGATTAGTACTTTACATATTTAAATTGTCAAACTTCTTGATTCATAAGCATATATATATATATATAAATATATTTTTTTTCTAGCTTTATGAGTTGCGATTAAAAACAATTCTTAGACACCAGATTTAGTTTAAGTTGTCTTAGCCTCGTAATATCCCTTGTGGGTAATATTATATTCAAGCGCATTGCGAAATATTCTTGATTCGTATTCTGTTAATTACTTTTTTATCTGTTTACTTTGAAACTTTTTGGCACACGTATTTTGAATTAATAATGCATTGGTTGATTTGTATTTTAAGTGATTAAACTCTGGCTATTATTTTATCCGCTTTGGGTTTTAAAAGCATTTTGTTAAATTTCTATGAATGATGACTTTAAAGTTTTCACTAGGATGGTTTTTATTTTGTTTTAATCTTCATGTAAAATAAAACTATAGCATTTTGAAAATCATTAACTTTATAATTTTATTTCATCTTAGCTCTTACTTAAATGGCATACCTATTAACATTAAATAGTATAGTGCCTATTATGTCTGTAGATATTGTATTTTAAACAGGTATAATACATATGCATATTAATGGAGCCATAGGATACCCGATGAGCGAAAATACTATAGTTCAAACCGTTTTTTGAATTGTGTTTATAGACGATTAAGTTGTAGAGTCGATAATAGATAAAATCACTTTGGGTGCCTACATTAATGTCTATAATTTTAATAAAATCATGAACATTTAATGATTATTATTTATTAAAATACTTATATACAATATGTGTACAATTTTATTAAATGGTTATAATGCATTTGGTTTGACTCTATATTAAATATTATATCCAAACAATAGGTAATAACCTATATTAAATATTGATATTCATGTGATGTATATTTTTATCGATTAATCACATGGTATGTCCATTATCGGTTACATTGTATCCATTAAATAAATTAGTATAATAATAGGTACGCAGGTAGCTCAAAATATATTTTGTATGGACTCTGTTATTTTGCATTTTGGTGAGTTGTGAGTAAAATGTTATTTAATATTATTTATTTTAAACAAAAAAAAAATACTTATTTTATTATAAACGTCGGGTTTATGAAACTATGGAAGTTAAAAAAAATTAATAACGTTTTTTCTAAATTTATTTTAAGTTAGCTATTGTTGAAATAATATATTGAATGGATACCTGACAACCGCTAAAATATATTTTTGGTTTAATTTAGTGTTTTATTTATAATATGTATAATATATTATTATTATGAAAGACTTAATTGTAGATGGCAATGGGGATTAATTTTGAAAGATAGAAAAAAATAATATAAGTAAGACTTAAAATGTAATTGGTTTATATTTAATTTACGGTTTTAATTAAAACAGTTATAGTCTATATTAAAACTATCACTGTATTATAATACATATTTGTTATTAGCTTAAAGCTAATTGTCCTCAAACACAATTAATATGTTAGGCTAATATACAAATTGTACATTACTATGTAAATGTCGTAATATTTATTCATAACAATATAATTGGTGAAAAAATACTTGCAAAATCATCTATTATTCGGACATAAATAGTTGATAATACAAAATAATATAGGTACCTACCGAAAATTAAATGAAAAAAAGTAAGGGTAAACTCAATGATAATATACCTATACGTTTATATTTTGACAAAATGGCTTGTTGTGCTACATTACATCATTTAATTTAATTAGACAAGTACAATACATTATGCTTAAAAATGTAAAATAGCCGGGAAGGATACCGCAGGGCCGTAATTCCCTTCGCTGAAAAACGACTTTCCTCTTTTCGCCCAATAATTGCATAATTTTTGCCCACGGTTTTACATTCAACATTTTGGGTAGTATGTTTCAAACTAATTTACGTTTAATATTTTCTTATAAATTATTAGTTATTGCTGTTTAGAATTTTCTTTTTACTATGATGAAAATTGGTTTGATAAAGTTATTTCATTATTTGTCATTACTTCGAAGAGAATCACTAGGAGGCAGTTTATCTTACTCTCCAAAAAGTTACTATTTTCTGTTCATTAGAATAGTTATTTTAATATTATTATACATTGGCACTAGATTGGGATTCGAAATTTATCATGGTGTCGTAAAAAAAAAAATAATTGTTTACTTAAACACCATCAAATATAAATTGAATAAACACTCTTATATAGTTACTGAGTTCACTCTTTCCTATTATATTGTTGGATTATATCTTAGTATTTTTATATTACGTTATTTTACTTTTCGATCTTTAGAAAGTGCTGTAAGCCGATCAAACATCAGTTTGGACTTTTTGTATTATAGCAAACCAAGTATACCTACTACTTATTAATGGATATTTACTTTGCAATTACCTAACTTGATAAGGTCTTGATTTGGTGGGCCTGTCAAAAAAAGTTTTGTAGGTTAAAGTTGCACCAATAGTATCCCACCCATCTTAATTGTGCCAATGTTGGATAACTAGTAATAACTATATATTTTAAGTCATATTCACGTATCATAGATTTCGAATACAGAATAGTATACAGTTCATGATTTAGTACAATATTGGAATTATGAAAGTGTTCATAAAACATTGTTAACATTTTAAGTTGTCCTAGATTATAAATTAATAAAAATAAAATGCCTAATCATTTATTAAAAAATACTTCAATTTTAAATGGTTATTCAGTAGGCAGTTACATAAGGTTGTTTGTATTTACTATTTGTCATAAATTGATTAATTTCACCCGGCATGCAATAATTTGTAGTCATATCCATTATGATACGGCAATATTCTATTATACCAATAAATAATAATATCCAATACAATTTGGGGGCTTATCAGTTATCTCGATTCAAGAAGTAATCGAAGGCACTGCTTGAGCACGACTTTATTATGTATATACTATATGCGTTTAACCTAAAGAAGCAAATCATAAGCAATTTTTAACGATGTCTATTAAATTATATCGATATGAGACTTCCATCTGAAGATCTTGATGTATATTTTATTTATCAGTCCACAAGGAAAAAAAAATATTAGCCATATCAATAAAAAAATATAATTTAGTAACTAAAATCTATTGTATATGTTTTATTTGAAAACAAACTAAAAATTGCTTTTCAAATATGTATAATAAAACAAAAATTTAGTTGTCCGATTTCACCAATTTTATGTAATTTTGATCGATTTTAGTGTTTTTTCAAAACAAAAAAAATACGTAAGTATTAGATGTTTTTCACGAATATTAGTATATGATTATAGTATGTTTTTACAGTTAAAAATATAGAAACATTTCTTTCAAATGCATCCCCACGTAATTAAAACGAAAAAGATAGGGAGTTAAGCAATACTCTTACGATGTTCGAAAGGGGAGGAAAAAAAACCTTATGTGATTATTCGACGAAAAATTGTTTGTTTTTTTTTTTAAATTTCTTTCTGGAAAGAGGAGCATAATATTATATTATATGGAATCTTTATTAGTTAAATGTATAGACACACCTATAGAACAAATAAAACAAGAGCGAAGTTTCTGCCAACCACGCTATACAGCCGGGTGTTATAAACAGACTATACAACAACAATAATATTATTGTTGTTATTTGTTGTCGTTGTTGCCCTGTGGAGAACGCACTCTGTGCTTGAACCTGGACCAGCTTGCCCTGAGCATCACTGCACGTTTTACGGACTACGGTGTGCCCCGGGTAATTGCATATTATGTGCATATTGTGGCACGGTGTGTTGGCTCGCATGCCAATACCTTAGGCATTGTGTCGGTAGTTTCGTTGATTTTTGCCAAGAAACACCATGAAAACTTGATCACAACAATCGCTGTCGAAGAGAGAGTTTGATGAGGTTTTTAGGTCTGCAACCGGGATCACCGGTCTATTACGATTTACGATTATAGGTATAATATTATCAAATACGTGGCTCTAATAAAACGAAAAACCTGGACCACGTACTACCTATAGGTAATTTTTTTCCAGTTACGGCCTTGTATACAGACATGTTATATTCTATAGCCTATTATAGGTACGCTGTATATAATAATGTAATAGCACCTGTACTTAACACACACACACACATCCAATCAGTGGTGTTATTACTTATTTTGTTGTTTTTATAGGAAGGAGAGGGGGTAATATTTTTCTCTCTCGGAAAAAAGCCGGAAATCACCATCACGCCATATAACCATCCCTTCCTCAGTAGCCGGACACCACTGAAAATGCATTAGTGTTAGTTTTACTATGTGGGTGTTACATTTGTATCTTTCTCTATGACCTAAATTTATCATCTCAGTGTTCAATTTACAATCAGTGTGTACTATCTATGCTACAGCAGTCAACAAACGACTTTTAGAGCACTTATCCGAAGAAATGGTACTATAAATGTAATCATAAATAGATATCATATTTTAGGAAATGAAGTCTAATCTTTTGGATGTTTTTGCCAATATTTTACTTTACACGTTTATTTTAATGTTTTTCCAAACCGCATAATACCGATATTGCGTATGTATGATTTTTGACTTAGAATATTGTCAATACTTATCAATATTCATATAAATAAAATATCTTTAGGAAAAAAAGTTTCAGATGTTAGACCCCATTATTTTTAGCCTCCAAATAATTATACCACTACGAATCACTTTATTTATACACTATAACATTGAAATATTAGAGTAAAAAAATGTAAATTCATTTTTATTTCTGCAGCTTACAAAAAAAAGTTGACCTTAGATTTGGCAAATTTTAATATTTTTGATAACGTATTCGAACTAAAAACACATTCACTCCCAAGAAAATCTCTATAACTACTGTATGTTAATACTTTATTTCGAAAAACTAAAGTATAGGTAGGTATACTAACAAAAAAAAAAACTTGTGTAGGTGACAAAGTTTATCGTGCATTTCGAAGGTTGTTAACTGTAGGCGCAAATAGTGGGGGCTTTAGGGAATAAGCCAACTCCAAAAATGTCAAAAGCTCCTCCCCCCTCAAAACATTTCTTAGATGTTGTTTAAGCTTATTCGATAGTATTATAATATACTATAAGCTATAGGGCTTCAGCCCTCTCTCAAATCTCAAACTCTATTTGCACCTATGTCGTTAAGTTAATGTTGGTTTGATTCGTCTTTTTCAGGATATTAAAATTAGAAAAAAAACTTAATATTAAAAGTAAAATTTATGTGACAGGGACATGTTTCTATGTTGAGATAGCTGATAAGTATGGCGGTGAAAAGTCTAATAATTGATGCTGATTACTAATACTGATACTGATACCATTGATAATATACAAGTACATTTTATACTGAAATGTGAAAATATGAAATACGATTGTTTTGCAGATATTTTAAAATCAAAGTACATAATTTACATTTGTATTATTCTTAGTAAAAACTTTAAGGTTTAGACCCACCACTCTATTGTTATGTTATTAATTTTATAAACATTAGCCTCGTAATGATGTTTAATTTGAGGGGTAACTTTGTAATTTTGTTGGTGAGAATAAGTTGACTGGTAAATTTATCTGCAGGCTTACATAGTAATATGGTTTATAATATGCGTTTCTGTGATTTGTGAGTTGTCTCATTATTTTTCTTGTCGCTACACTACCGCAGTAGTAATTATTACTATTATTACTTACGATGAGCATTGTGCATTGTGTAACATCCGGGGACAAAAGTCCGAATGAGTATGTACATTATAATAATGTATATTATGTAGCTTCTAGCTGCTTTATGGTGCGCCGAAAACCTATTATTTGGGTATTCGCCCGGACATACAACGTCTATAACATAAGTTTTATTTTATTTGTGCCATCAATATAATAAAAGGATCAGTGTGTATACAACGTGCGAAATGAGCATTCATAAAACTAAACGTGCATTTCTGTACACAAGTATATTGTTAGGTTATTCAAATTTTTTGGCCACAGCAGTTATAAGAGATAGAATAAATTTCTTGCAGGTCGGAATAATTACTGTGAAAACTTTAAGATTAAATAAAAGAGCTCAAACACTACGAAGTATCATTTAAATACTTGTTGTGGATCATCGTCATCATAATTAATTTTATTTTAATCAAGATTTAGTGCAACACTAAATTAAATATAATTTTAGTTTTAGTGTAGTTGTTCATGAAACAACAGACAATTACTCGTATTTAAGTAGGTAGAGCGAAAAATCATTTTAAATGTTCACTGATAATTTTACCTAGTTTTTTCGTTGTGAAGATAATTGGAAATGATAAACTGTACAACTATTAATTTTAGCTTTCTGTTTTCAAGTTATTTTATTTTATACGGTTTGCAAATTTAGAGTTTTATGTATAAAATTAAATAAAAATATTTCTCTAAAATTATGAAGGACATTAATTATAATAATAATGAAATTTATATAGTATATAACATTTAAATACAATTTTTTTTATTATTTACACATCAATTTCAAAGGTTTTGTTGTACTAAGTTAACAATGTTTTTACTGTTTACACTAGAATAATTTGTTCATTTAAACTTTTTTCAAATAAGACATCTATTTTGTATTAGTTATTTATTTTTTTAAATGAATACAATTAGTTTTAATATATTTTATATCTACGTGGTGAGTAAAATGATTCAAATACGCCTTCATTACCATAGGATCAAAATGTGTAGTATTTATACGTTTTAGTTGGAACAAAACTAGTATGAATAAAAACAATTCAGAAAAAGATGTAGGTGATTTGAGTATTGGCTTGTCTTTTTTTTAAACATAGTTCTTATAACTATCGATATAATAATTTTGATAAACATAATAATATTTAAACCCTAATTTGTATTCCCTATTACCTATTATAATTTCATAAAATGCGCAAATAATAATCATAATAGCAAAAAAAAAAAAACTATCATTACATTTATGATTGGAAAAATCCATGTCAATTCTTAGTAAATACCTAGTACTTACTAAGTAGGTACAGGGTACATCTACATATTAGTACTAACCAACAATTTTAAAATTTAAACATTTCTAATTTTACGATGTATTTATTAATAACCAAAACTTAAATATGCTAATAGTTTTAATAAATATCATCATCAATCTGAATATTTTGAATTAAATACCTATTTTCATAAAATTATTTTATACTGCAGACTGCAGGTAGAAATTTTAAAGAAATAATGACGTCCATAACATACAATAAAGTTACCGAATTTTGATGCACAATCGATGTCAGTAATTAATTGTAGGTACCTATTTAATATTTGATAAACTCAATTTGAATTTGTTATTTGCTTAATTTACATTTTTTGAGATTTAACTATGTGGCTAATTAAACCTTTATCCATTTTGATTTTTATACAAGCTGAATGTAGATGACATTTCAAATCTTCTGGTCATAATGTATGGCCTACGGAAAGGAAATATACTTTGATAAATGTTCAAAAGGAAATATGACCTTTAAAACGACTCTTAAAATTAATTTTAGGAAAATTAAATTGTATTTATCAAGCTATGTCTACATATTCTGAAAATTGTCAAGCCTTAAAAACATCAAACAGAAAAAAAATTCCAAGATGGTTTTATTTACCGGAGTATTGAAAAAATTAAAGATTTTTTATGATTCGTATGTTATAATATTACGCTTTATAATACGAATGTATTTGATACTTTTTTAGAAAAATCAATCCATAAAGTTCAAGATATATATATTTATATATTTTATAGTATGTTTTGTTGTGCTTTTTTATTTATTGAAGAATTATGATGTACATTTTTCAACGTAGAAATTGAGATCGTTGAATTCTCTCCTAAAACATAACTTCAATATTATCATAATGTAAAAGAATAATAAGGGCACAAAAGAATACCTATTATTTTTAATTTTGGTAATATTAACAGTTTCAAATATGTACTCTAAGTTGTATTTCAACTTCACATTTTCTTTAAAGCACCTTTTTATTTATTTTGAAAGCTGTCCAAGTTAAAATATTATTTTTTGCTAGTATCAACGTTTTTCCACATTGAAACATATTACGTTAAAAACGAGGATATTTCCTAAAAAATATAAAATAAGAGTCTAAATTGTTAAATAAAAAAAACAATCGTCGTAAGACCAGTAAAAATATTCTGAAAATATACTCTTATATAACGTTTATCGCAATGAAAAGTACCTATCATGAGAAAACGCTTTATTTAACACATATAATTTATTCGTCCCGTTTCTTGAGGATTTACCAGAACCTAGGTCGATCTCGCGATCAAGTGCCCATGAATTTTTATTGTTCTGTTTCAGAAAAGGGCAAAAAAATATTGTTAACCTCGGAGAATCAACGGCTGAAATGCATTAATGTGCCTTGCATCACAACAACTCTGGTTTAATTATATTAATGTAATAATATTATTTTTATAATTATTTATTTTTTATTAGAGCCTTAATTAGTAAGGTTATTAGCTTACAATATCTGACAACATTAGTATATAAGTGTACACCATGAGATTAAATATGACAGTATGGCATTTTCCAATAGAAATGGAAAATGGAGTATCTACAAGATGAATGAAAAAAAGAAAAGACAAAGAAAAAATTAGATTGAATTATAATAAAATTTAATTATTTTTTATAATTTTATAATTGTATTGATGTTTTCTTAGTCAGGCCTCAATGCTTCGTATGGTTGTTCTGGTATATTTAAGATTGTTCTGCATGTAGCTGAATTATTGTAACTTGCGATAGTAAGTAGGAAATAATATTATGATGTCGTATCATAGTGTATAAAAAATGATATCCAGAATCCAGAAATAGGTAGTTCACAGGAATGTGTTCCTACTAGTGTAATATGTTGCTTTCCTTGTATTTGTTTATGCATCGTGTAAAGGCCAATGAGGTACATACAATTATTACAGTATTTGCCTACATCGTACGGTATTTCCAATGACTATAGTATACAATTATTTTCTCTGATCGAAGGTAAAATGTCTTACATTGTATATTAAATACCAATATCACTGTGTTATACAGATCGAAATTGATAATATCATATAGACCAAGTGCGAGTCGCGCTTTAATTTAATTTAATGTTAGAAACCGGAAATGTATTTGTGGCCAGCAAATTCAGGAACCTCTGATGTTTTAGTCTTTGTTGCAGCTACAATAAAGCATACATTACTGGAGCGTTGCTTTTTGGTTGTTGAAAAGCGGGTTAAAGGAACATCGGTGGACAACTAAACTAAATAAAATAGTCAAGTAATTAATTCTAAGCATTTTTATCATAGTCCTAAATATGGACCTCAAATGCACAGGGCTTGAGCCCCCCCCCCAAAAAAAAAACAAAAAGAGTGGGATATTTGTCTTTTACCCATTACTTACATACAATTTTATCTATGATATAATTCAAAACATTCACAAATTAAATGTAAATTAATTTAATGTATTGTTATAAGCATTAAATAAAAAAAGTTTTATACAGTTATGAAACATATATATCTTCTTCTTTATATTTCATAATATAATTCTTGAGTGTATTCTGTAATTAATCGTGTTACTTTTGAACGACTTGACCGATTGAGGTAAAAGTTATAAGTACTTATTATAGAATCCTTGAGTCTTGAAGTATTTTTTAGCTCATAAATTATATAGTTTATTATAATTAAGATTACCATGGGCTATACATTAAAATGTGTAGTATTCAAATGATGTAACATATCTTCGGGATGGCTTAAGATGGTTCAGCGTGAGCTGATCTCGCCTAATAAAGACTCCTGTATATTCACGTCCATGGTTTTTATGAGACTTATTGAAATCGTCGTAATATAAAATCTCAAAAAATTAAATTATGTTTGACGCGAATCACTGAAAATCACGAGGTAACAAATTATTATACAACATTAACGTAATATTCGCGTAGTACAATAATATAATGTTTTTTTTTTTTCGTATTTCTATTGCAGGTTACAGAGTATTATAATATCGGTGGTACGGCGTACCTAGGACGGCGAATGAAAAACGAACCGAAGCGACGGCATTTCAACACAGCGTGTGTAACGGAATAATACGAGCAGTAGTAATGGGCTTTGGAATAAGAGGTGTTCAGTGTACACGATCGACCACGGTCGTATATAAGTGCTCGATAGACGGTACGATAACAATATTATCCGTCGGCGGCAGATGACGACGGCAATCTGGGATTGCTGCGGACGCGTCGTTAGGTTTCGGCCTCGGCCAACGAATAATAATATGTATTATTATTACAACATCGTTAAAACGGCAAAATATGGTCGTCAGAGTGGTTTTTGGATAACGCGAGCGTGTGCGGTGTACACGCAGTTTATAGATGAAATAATTTAGCCGTGAAATATTCGGTCGCATGAATAACGCCCGTGACCGCTGTAATTTTCCGACGGACATTGCCCGGAGATAATCGCCACCCCGGTTCGTGTTTCTTTTTTTTATGTATTATTTTCCTAGGGGTCCCGTCATATATATTCACGTCATTTTAACGTCGTTATTGTTATCTGCCCCGCCGTTGTCCGTAAGACGCGTTCGAATTACTGTCGCTGTGGCCGCATATATCGATACCGTATATGAACCCTAATCGCACCCTTCTTGTGTGCTGTTGACGTACCCGACAATGACGACATGGGTCACGATGACGGGGCAACGGCTATACTATATAAAAAATTGGATCGGACAACACCAAATAGAGGCAGACCTTTAAAACCACATGCTGCGACCCGCCGTGCAGGGTGGATCGTCTCTCTCGGGCAGAACTCTCACCAGAGTTTTCTAAACAAACTTACGGCATTCTTCCTTAGCAGGGCAGAGTTTTTCAATAGCATGATCTTATAATGGTTACCGGACTTCTTATTTACAGTCCAGATATGTGGTATTTATTTTATAAATATGAATTGGCTATATTGCTTTTTAATACAAGAAAACGATTCAAGCCCTGCAAACAGCACGACGTCGTCGGTTCGAACATGAATGTAAAAAAAAATTATAGAATATTATCCTTTTTTTTACTATCAGTCTATGAATTATGTACTAAATAGCAAATGTAATACGATAAGTGTGTGTGAAGTGTGAGTGGTGCAAATATTTTCAAACATAAACGCGTGTAGGCGATGCGGTAGTGGGTTTCGCCCGGAAGTCGTCGCTGTGTACTTACTATACGACAGCCGACGTGGGACACGTTTCGTTTGGTTTTCGCAATAATTTTCATCGCAGTCCACTCTCACTATCACATAATTATTACGTCGTTGTCGTTATCGCTTTCGCCGCTGCCGCCGCCACCACCGTGAACAAGACGCGCTGTTAAAAGTATTACAGCTGCAGCCCTCGACCGCCATCATTGTCACCCTTTCCTCATCCGTCGGTGGTGGCGCGGACAACATGACACGGGTTACGACAACGACTTACTATATAATATTATATAGGTATATACACACACATATATATATATATATATTAAACGGCGGCCGCTGGGGGCACACAAAACGATTAATTGTGTACGGGTGAGCAGATTGTACGTGGCGTCTTGGCTAAACTCCTCCCTTCACCGTTGACCCAAAACACACCCACACACGCACACACACACACACACACACACACACACGCGGCACATTAGTTTTAGCGTCAAATTTATATGGGATTTGACCTCAAAACCCCCGTCATCGCGCGGTGCAGTGACTCGTACACGGCGTGCAAATTTTCGTCGTGTCCAGGTCGTTACGACTCCATCGTACAATGGAAACTCGTGGACATAAGGTTTACTGTTGGCTGCGGTAATTTGGCGCTGGTACCTATGCAAATAAGACGACAATATATGGTTGAATAATTTGAAAATTATCTGAAAAAAAATTGCTCATAAAATTGCAGTTTAGGTATTTGTGTAATTAACAATTAATTTACGTTTAATTATTTTAATGATTAATCAAAAGCGTAAACAACATTTTCTTGTGAGCACCGGCCGAGTCTGTGAGCACCGGCCGAGTCTGTGAGCACCGAACGTGACTTTTGAACAAAAATTATTGCTACCTAGCTTATATATTTTTTGTAATCTCGAGAACCATAACGGCCCGTAAGTACGCACCCACATAATCCATTCAATCTGTCTTCTAAAGTTCTAATTTTTACCCAAGTCTTGTAACGTCTTGGCATGCTGCACTGAATTATCTCACTACGGTGGTAATTGTTACTGTTGAAAGTATTTTGTTTGAACATTGAGAGAATAGTAGCAGGTAACTATTTCATATGCGACGAAAATACCGCAAGAACACCTCAAATTTATATACCAAACCCCTGGATTTTTTCATGTTATACATTTTTTTACGTATACTATACAAAATAATAGAACATTATCGTTAAAACATGCCATATGCAATATAACGTAGAAGAAAAATTGTGTTAAAAAATAAATAGTTCTTATGATAATATGGGATAATGGAACAGTTACTGTAAAATAATCATTATTGAATATTATGAATTTACAGCTGAAACTCAAGCCAGTAAAATTCAAAGGCTTAATTATAATTAGGATATCATGATATTGAAGCTGTCGCCTTCCAGTGAAAGTCACGATTTCAAATATAGCGTTTTATTATCATCGTGTAAACCAGGTTTAACTCAATCTACCGTAATATTATAAAAGACTAGTATAATATAGTAAATGTCACAATGATAAATTAATAATAATATATTTGCATAGTAAAAAATGTATTTTGTTCAATTTGTTAAAGCTAATAAAATGTAGGCACATATAAATACACAGTAATAATATAATACTAAAAATCTATACTATAAATACTAAATAACCTATAAATTGATCGATTTTTACTCGTTGTATTTACCAATCAGCTTTTTTTTATTTTTTTGAAACTTATGGATTCCTAATAATAAATAATAATGTCGTCACGACTCACGAGTTCAATTAGGTTGAAAGCTACAGTAATAGAGTATAAAAGTTGTAAATTGTTATAATCATATATATATATATATATATATATAATATGATAATACTAGGTACATTATAATATGTAACATATTTTATAATAAAATAAAATAACTACATATTATTTTTAATGCGTACAATTTATAATAAACATTTTTATAAATTACCTATAATTGTAATATTTTTCTAAAAAAACTTTTTTTCCGAAAATGCTTTTAAATAAAAATAATGTGAAGGAGGAACCGATATTACCATATCCTCCAATCCTTCCTGCATTATAATATGGCCCTGTACACATGGCTACCAAATAGTTGAGAACACTCAAAATTCAAAAAGAACTCGCAACTTACCCAAAAAACTAATACGATTGAGAACTAATTTACGCAGGATCTCATAGGCACCACCTATTACATAAATTTACATTTTTTTTACAATCAATTAGAATGCATTTGAAAGACTATTGCTGAAATTTGCATGACAAGTTTCACATATTTAATGTTTTATTTTATTACAAAAATTGTTACTTATCTTAATGTTTAAGTAAGCCTAAAAATTGTTCAATATTTTTTCATCTTCTTTATGCGTATTTAAAAAATTTCTAGAAAATGTATTTATTAATATGAACTTGATTGAAGAATAAATTAAATTAGGTAGGTACAATATACATTAAAAAATAAAAAAAAATTACTATTAATCATGTTAAAGTGGCACAAATTACAATTTTCGTAGGTTCAAGATTCCGGAGATTACAAAAACCTTTTATCTAGTTGTATGTGGCATAAATTCGAATATTAAAATGGGGCGCAGTTAAGTACCAAAATTTATTTTTAGATGTAGCGCAAATTACATAAGCACATTAATGTACATTCGAATATCTTCTCGTTTTATGCAGGTATTATGAGTAGTGAGTTCCAATGTTTTTATTTCAGTATTAACTAATTTTTCACATTATATATTTGTGTCCCAGAATATGTTTTTCATGTGAATTGAGTTATAATAATATTTAACAACTATATTATACTAATTTGTTAATAATTGTGTCCGGAATAGTCTTTCAAAAATATTTAAGTGCTTATACTAATTGCGTCTGATGTAAACATATTATTTTCCTTCAAATAATACAGACTTATTATGACTGTCAGTAGTAATATCAAACATTGTATTGATAACGATTGGTTGGACTTGCAACTATTTTGATGAAAATGTTTCTAGTTTTGATACAATCCAAACGTGTTTCACAGTCATGCTTATATTTAATTATTTGTCTTCTAAAAAATTCTCTTTTTTTGGTTCTTTAATGTTTTATTGCTATTGTTTTTTGTTTTGTTTTTATAACACACTAGCTGACCCGGCAATGCGTATCTATAAACATTTAGTGTCGCCATCGTGGATTCTTCATAATGTTGAAAAAAAATTATATTTTCGGTTTTTGGTTACCAAGGTTACCAAACAATTATTGTATTAATAATACTGTAGTTTTAAAATGTTCATAGGTATTTCTCCGACGATTGTTTTAAAAGATATAAAATAGAACTTTTAATATTCAATTTTGACCTTTCATGATTCCAACTAAATATAATTTGCTACCAGAAACTTCCATTGATTTATTATAAATACTAATAATAGATACTCAGATAAAATTAATTGTTTTTTTTTTGCTAAACTAAATAATTATAATAATTGTTTATTATTCCACGTCGATACCGACCTGCCTAGAAGCATCTGTGGTTGTCGAGTTTGATTGTTATTTATTTTCAGCTAGCGACTATTTCTTATTAAAAAGGTATAGGTATACAATTTACACGTTTATTTTAATTGATAATAACTTTATACTTATTTTTATTGACAAAAGTGGTACTAAAACTATTCAGCAGAGTGTCGGGTATAACAGTACAAAAATTTCAGCCAAATCGGTTCAGTAGTTTTCTCGGTTAGCCCGGTCGTAGAAAACTCCTTGCAATTTTATATAATAGAATGGATTACGTTTTTTAAAAGTGAGATCATAATCATCAATAAACGTATAGATATTTGGACTAGCAGAATAAAATATCTTGTTAAATTTCCGTTGAAAACCTTTACAACTTTGTAATTGAATCATTATGCATTGCCCATTCCATATGAACTGTTACACAAAGACGAACGTTACACTTTGAAGGTGCTATACATACGTAATATTATAATATATTCTATAACTTTTTTAATTTTCATTGAAATCGACACTAAAGGTAGAAGAACATTTCTTTCTTTTACTTTTTAAGGTTTCAAAAAGAGGAGACCAAAAAACATTTTCGAGTGATTACTTATTTATGAATTTAGTTTAGTCTCGGGAATGCAACTGCAGTCATGCAGATTTATTTTAAATCATGAAGGACATCCATTAATCATTATTAAACTCGTAGTATTCGTTTACATTATTGTCTTCAATGTAACGCTAAACGAACGGTGCACCATGGCGGTACTATAGATTGACTCCTGCGGTAGGTACATAACAATACGGACGTTGGTGCCGTTTTACTTAAAATAATAAATGTTCGTCGATTTTCCGTTTAAACTCGAGGAGGGATAAGCACGTGACTATTGTAAGCGCGTTATCCACGCGGTGCTCGGTTTCTGTGTGGCCGCCCACCGCATTCGGAAAATAAAACTCTCGGCGATATCCGGGTTCCCTCGCATAGTGTCCGAATAATATGTTTTATGTATATATTATAATATATTTTACTTCCTACCTGGTTTTCTGAAACCAGCCACTTCATCCCTCGTCTTTCACGCCTGCCGCGGCCGTGGATTGGAAAACTTCGACTTTTTTTTTGTTATTTTTATAGTTCTTTTAAATTTGCCGCTGGATTGTAAAAGTTCACGCTGGCTTATCTGCCCCGTAGTATTGCAATAAATCCCTAACAAACAAAGCGTTTTCTGAAAAGTGTATATATACATTTACTTAGTCGCCAATAAAACTACCGATGACCCGACCTGTCCCGATCTGGCCGTTGCGGATTGTGCTTACTGTTTTCGATGCAGCAGTCGACCCTCTTTTTAACGTTTATTTTTTAAGTTTTTAATTACACGAATTTCCACCCGAATTATTTTTAATCTCTTTGTATGTTTATTTTATTTTTACTATTGCGTTATAAGCACGAGAAATAATATAGATAACTATAGATGTAGGCACCTATACCATGTTTAAGCATCGACAGCTTGGTGAGTACCTACGAGCTAGACGATTATATTAAATTTTGACGTTGCAAATAGAAAAATTATTATGACTGCACACTAGAAAAAAAAATCGTGGTTATTTCAACCCCTTAAACCCTCCCTGTGAACGTGCTTCAGTATTAATGTACTATCATAAACGTGATTCACTCATTAACAGAAATTATAACATAATAGAATATTATATTATATGACATACATAATGAATTGAGTAGTATTCCGAATATTTAAATATCATAATATTATGTTTAGGTATATAATGTCCAAACCAATTATTGCCCATGCTAAAATATATCGTTTGATTAACATAACACAATTTTGAGTAAAAAAAATTAAATTGTATTGATACATCGTTCGTTTTCAAGTTATTATCTGAGTAACAATTCAAGTTCAAACAAAGTGCAGTGAATTTAAATTTCGAGTGCCAGTGTGACACATAGTGAAAAAAATTGGTCATCGTTCTCAGAAAATGTTTTGGTAAAATTTCATTACCGAATTTTAATATGAATGGCAGTGTACATTCTACGGCCAAACTGTAAAACACCACCCACGGATGTTCTTATTTACCATATCTTAAACCTTTAACCATGTATAATAAATATAATTGCTCAATTGTATTAAACAAAATTAATTTACTTTTAATTATTTTGCTTAATTTTATTACAAAATGAATTTACCTTTATTTATTTTAATTTTTACTGAAATTAAAATAATTTTTCCATTGTTTTCCCGTGACATTTATTATTGATAAAAACGAAAACGGAATTTCATTGGAGTTTGTAAATGTGATTATCTATTGTTGTATTTTGGATTTTTACAGGACTGATTAATTCATTTTTATTGTTCAAGTTTAAAAAACATCATACATTATAATTTTATATTGGGATGAAACTCTCAGAAATGTCGATGGATTATTAACATACGGAGTTATGCTTTAGGATAGATCTAATACTAGTAACGTTAATCTCAGGGAACACAAAAATAATTCTTCAAAATTAAATCAAATATAGTTTATAATTGTGTTCTATAATTTGTATATAATAAATGTTGAAATTGTTAAAGTATAGGATAGTTATTGATAATTTAGACACAGGTAATATTTTTTAGCTGAGAAAAAGAGTTATTTTGTTCCAATTATATAATATATACCTAGCATACTTACTTCTTACTCAAATATTGATGAACCCTTTTAAACAGTTTATACATATTGAGTGGAGTGGGGAAACCATTGATTTTATAATTATGTCCTTTTGATTTTTTTCATGTGTACCGAGTATCTACATAATTAAATTAATTAACCAATCAAAAAGAGAAGAAGAGTTTACTTTGAAAATGGACCATTTATTTGATGTTACTTATTGAAATGCATTAAATATGGTTGTTAAGTATATTATTTTATTAACCATACCTATTGAGTATAGAATAAAAGTTATAAAAAAAACATATATTACTACAACTATACAGTGAGATGGAGATTTTTTACTTCTTCAAAGAGAAAAAGGCTAAAAAGATCACCTAACGATTGGCGTGAATACTAAATCGTGCCAAGCTATAAAATTAATTGACGATAAGTGAAGATATTCAACAACTACTTACCCAAAAAATGTAAATTTTAGACTACAATAAAGAATCAATAGAATAAATTATTGTTAATTTTTCTTGTAGGTACAACAACTTTTAGACCTTCAGGTGTTATCCATGTTTCGTTATGTTTGGTGGAATGTAAAAGCAATATGCCTGCTCATTAAAAATATACTTCTCCTCTATTGGAGCGTAGTTGCATGTGCTATGTATATAGTAGTTTCAGTGACAATACGATGAATAATCATTTAAAAAAAACAGGACATACGTATACAAATTGTTAAAATGTGTACATAATTTTTATAATTATAATTGTAAGCAAAAATTGTTTTAAATTTCAAAAATAATTTAGGTCCAGCCTGTTAATAAAAATACAAATAATACAAAAGTCTTAACGATTTGGTACAAAGGTGGTAATCCTATACCAGAGGATATGCAAATTGAAGACGATTTTTCAAAACTCACACATGGCTTTGCTGTCTTGTGAAGTCTAAGATCTAATATTTTTTACTGTTTGAAATAAATTACTCTTGGTGAAATAAAATGTTTATTATACCTGCTATCTGTTGGATACAATTCGTGTATATGTTTAATAGCTATCTGTAATTTAAATGCGCGACTTGTCATTAGAAAACATTTTTTTTTTTTTTGCATCTTAATAATATAATTTATAAGAATGGATATTTTTATCCTACATACACATTTTAAAACTGTAACTACATTTCTCTGATGATGTAGAAAATTCAAAATTAGCTTAATTGTAACAGTTTAATGCATGTGCAAAAACTTAAGTTGAAGTCAAACTTAAATAAGTGTGTTATTAAAACAAACTCAACTTTCAACTTAATTTAAATGTATTAACTTTTTAACGAGCATTATATGCGGAATCGTTTTCACTTATTATTTCAGTAGCACGAATTTATAACAGAACAGCACTGATTCAAATAATATATCTATATCGCATAAAGATCATACGTCTGTGTCACTGTAAAACATCTGTCAGATCTGCTCTGATTTGTACCAAGTCTGTCAGATCTGCTTTTTAATCTTTTGTTTTAGATTTTCTAAACTTATCATAAAATCGTATTTAAAATTGAATGTAGTCAATATACTGTAGGAAATAATTTTTTAACGGATCTTGTTAATTTGTACCTAAGATCTAAGTTGCTTAGCTACTATGATTGTAATTTGTAACGAAATATTAATAGTCATACTAATTATTAAAAATTAAAGTAAATTATATTATATTTCATCTGTAATTTTAATAGGTTTAAGTAGGTATACATTTAGTTTATAGTTTATACAGTAGAACTGGAAAGGTTCCAAACTTAATTGTATGTATGTGCTTGCGTTAGTATAGGTATCTTCATTATTTATTTTTGGTGGTTAGTGATACTAAAGTGCTGTACAATACATTCAGTGCAAAGTTTCATGTACAATATACCGACTTTATTTAAAAAGATTAGTTTGATAAACTATACATCGTCTTACTACCAATAATACTATCAAGAAATAAATAAATAATTTAGTATTGAACAAGTTTTACTGTTTGAAAATATTTTGATTACTATGTTTTAGCTTAAGACAATTTTTTAATAAAAACAATCACATGTGAACATAAAAAAAATATTAAATATGACGATTATTTTTTATACATGGTTTACTTGAGTGACATTTTGTGCATATTAATGTGTAGCTAGGTACCTATTATATATTATAATAATTTCTAAAAAAAACATTTGACTATAGAATATCAAACTAAAGATAATACGTTGTAGCTGTTGAGAAAATTTAAATTTCCGTTTGGAAATTAATGTCTACCCTCTAAAACCCCAACAGGATAAATGGTATATAATATTACATTAAATTTATAATATGTCATATCCATTTCAAAAAATCAATATTTTTGCGAAACGGATGTCCAGTAAACGAACCTTATCCACACAGATAGGTCCTTTTTAGATGCGTGAATAGAAGGATATATAAATATATTATCCACTATCGTGTGCTTTAAAGGTTACTTTTTCGTCAAATGAACAGATACTCTCATTTAATTTTGCAGTATTCAGATCTATTTATTCTAAATATATTTTACTAAACAATTTACATATGGTAAATAAATTGATTTCATCGAGAATTTGTCAATTACCAAAACTCATTTCATCGAAAACATTATATAAGTATCATCACATCAATTTAAAAGTTTAAATGATAATAATTTGAATAGTCACCGTTTAAACTGAAAAAGTTTTAATAGTTTTTAGTTTTAAATTGAAATGCCAAAAGAGTAGGTTAAATTTCATTCGTTTTACATTTTTAAAATCTGTCGCTTCACAATACATTATACCTACCAAACAACCATGTTAAACTGTTAAGGATTTTGAAAAGCCCTAAAGGTTTTTAATATTAGAAATTATAACATATAAAAATCTATCACAATATCAGATTATTTATTGTATTCATCAATTTTATTAATGTTATTCTCCAAATTGTATGTAAATAGGAGGTCGTGCAGAATATCTACCCCAGGGAGAAGTTATCACCATTATCCAACGTGTAGGGTTGAATAGCAATGTTTACCAGGTAATGTCGAGAAAATATATAAACGAATTCCAACGTGTCTGTGTATGGATCCAAGAATTAATCGGGTGTATGAACTAAGAACTGTAGGTACAAAGTAGACACAGTGTTCGCTAGTAACAGATGACATCTCGCAGAGAGCATACAATCAAGTTTTCATTACCTACTCTAACTTTTTAAATTAGACATTTTTCATCGTTAAAACTTTAATGTTAAAACTTTTCATACAGCATCCTTGATCCTTGGAGACTCTAAAAAATTAAAAATGTAAAACTCCAATTATATTTCACTAATTTTAATACAAGGGGATTTTTTCTTTTTATAAATAAGTTAATTAAGTGTTACAATGTAACTTTGGATTATTTCAGTTAAGTACAATTCGTGTTAAACAAATTTATTAACACCACGATATCATAAAAAGTTTCTTTAGTGACACTTTTTATATTCAACAGTTATAAAAAATGAGTACATACGTGTACATTTTGTAACCAACGTTTATCATTGATCAATGATCATTAATTTATTAAAATTAAAACTCTTGTTATCGACCAAATAATAATATATTATTAAGCTTTCCAAAATATCATCAGATAATTAAATAAAATGTATTAGTACATGCCTTATTAGAATGTATTCAAATAGGGCATAATTTGAATGACTACCTATTTATTAATCACAAAGCACTAAATTAATTTAAAAGTGTTCTTTGTTATTTGATGTAAGTCTAGATAAAATAATTAAATTTAATTCTGAGCAAATATGTTTCATGAATAATTCCATAAGATACGAGACATAAAATATGTTTTATTATTTAATAATCCAGAAAAGTTATAAACTAGGTGTACACATGAAAATTAATTATGTGTGATGAATATTAAATAATATATATTATCATCCACGGTTTTTGTTTGGTACCTAATTTAATATTAATGTTTTTTAAGTCAACAAAGTATTGTTGGTAATATATATTATAATATTATGTGAACTTATAATATATTATACTATGTAATAAAAATGAATATCTTAGTGTTGCTCTGAGGTTTTTTTTTAAAAATAATAAAATGAAGTTGTAAACAGTACTCTGACTAGGTGTTAAGCACTTGTTTTGACTGGCTTACTTCTGCAAATTATTAAGCCATTAAGGTATAATGTGATTATTTTAATTGTAATTTGTAATCGTAGCGTTTAAAAAATGATATTGATCAGTAATGAATAATAATCCCATTTCTTCATACACTTATAGTTGTTAGACATTTTCTCACATGAAACATTCAATTTTCGTAATAAGAAACATGAAAATAAAATGGTCTTATTCAACCCCTTATTATACTACACAGTTCGTAAATACAACTATTAATCTACAAAGATTTTGAACGAGACTATGGCGACTTCAGACTCAATCATACTTATCATCTATAATTTACTGTATCATTCAAACAATTCTTTAACTAATAAAATAACTATAAAGAATTTTGTAATTTATATGATGTTTTATAATTAACGATTATAAATTTTTATTTTTTTTTCAAAATAGTGTATTTGTATTATGTATTTTATTTAATTGTTATTCCACTATTATTAATAGAGGATAATTTATGTTTTATGGACTTATAGTCTAAATTATTAAAATCATTATTTTTTTTAACATAGTTTTTGAGCTGGGTACAGATATTTTCATTTTCTAACTCTAACCGATTTTGAATACCTAACATTTTGCTGTCATATTAACTAAAACATATTTATGATTCATAGATTTTTCTTGTAGAGGAATGAGTGGCTATTGTTTATTTAATACTCCTGGAACTGCCGATAGTGGATGGCCGCTGAGAGAGATCTATAAATACATTTAATAAACTGTTATGTATATAAAAATGGATTGAGCACTTACAGTTAAAAGTTATTAAAGTTTGCAAAGTAAATTGAGAGCAACGATGAATTGTTACCATCAAATTCATCGTTTCTGCCAAATATTTCCACCGGAGATAGATTGGGCAGGATGCCTGAATGTCTTGAGCGATTCGGCCATTGATTCCGGAAACTTAAAGCTCTGTGTTCTGTTCTCTACGATGTACAAACTAGATCCAATTTGCTAATAGAAGCCATCATTGAAGTTGAGTATTGAAATATTTGTATTCACTACTGCTTCAAAAGGTGATGCAAAAAAAAAAATTACTCACATCCATTAAGTAAAACTTATACATTCATAACATCCTTCAGAATCTAAAACTTAAGTAACTGATGAAATAAAATACAATAAGTGCCCAAGTCTCGGTGTATAATAATCTTATCCGTTTTATAAGTTTTGATTAAATCATTTTTAAATTAACAAATTGTGTTACGCAAAATCATTTAGTTGAGAACTACAAGAATTTTAGTATACAACTTACGGATGGTTTATAAATTATAAATATTCAAAACTTTTTGAATTGGTTTGTTCTTAGCTTTTTTTCCAGTCCTCTGTAACTTTAACACTGTCGATATGACGTATACATACACAACTAGATACAAATAATTAACAAAGGATTGTTTAAATCTTAAAGTTTGAATTTGGCGTGTACAGTATAATATATCTCGAGGCACGAGATAATAATGTTAGTATTTGCAATGTTTTAATTATTAATGTCCTAATTTATATGAGTTCTTCAATAAATGAAATTAATAATTTATTTATAAGAGATTATTTAAAAAAGGCATCTAAATATTTTTTTAAAACAAAATGTAAGTTAAATGTTTAACGTTTCTTTTTAGTTGTCCTTTAATTTAATAGCGTTAAAAGAAAATGATTACCTAACTTATTTTATATGAATTTCACATAAAATAACAATTCAATGTATTTATATGTTTATTGGGTGGGGGTACGTACGTCGAGTAACAAAAGATGTTGAAAAAAAATGTATTCAAAAAGTCATGTGTTCGAATAGTGCATGTTTGAAAATATTTATAACCAAACATAATAGGTGTGTACTTTAAAACTTTTAAAAACCGTAGAAGAATAAAATGACGAACAGAGAAAACCGGCTTAAAGCATGGGAATAATGATTTGTGTAAGGAATACCGCGGATGAGAGAGAAATACGAAAAACACTGTGTGTGCAGGAAGGTCGACGATCTGTCCGTATGTGGTCCTTCTAAAAGGAAGATGCCACGACCCCTGCTACTATGCGTTAAACGGTAAATTAGACATCAGTATATTATGTATACCGTATACGTAATATTACGTGTTGGACTCTACGGGCGTACATATGCGTTCGTGTGTCCTGGTGTCATTTGAGGTTGTCTAGTGGTTTTATTTTATTAGTCTAAAGGGTGTATGTAAAATTATTCTATTACTTTGTTGTATATCTTGTGTTTAATGTGCACGTGTGTAAATGTTACCCACTTGAATGCGTTTCAGTTCATTCGCTTTGCCCGCGGTAGGTATTTTTCAATATACAGCTCTATGATGTATTCGTGTATTATACGAATCCACAGGGTCGTGTTCTGTGCTCGAATTCGCTGTGACTCATACTTGTATGGCGCATGGTGTAATTCAATTCGTAATAATTTGTCTATTCACTCGTTAAACTACCTACCTAATAAGATATTGCGGTGTTCTTTTCTCCTACTTCATGTTTTTATAACTGTAGTAATTTTACCACCGTTTATGCGAGGCAGTTTATACGATTTGCACCGTAGTTATTATGCAGAGTTGTATGTGTAGGTTCTGAATAATTTTGTTGTCAATCGTCGAGTTTACTTATAGCGCTTGAGATTTTATTTAACTGTCAATTATTTTAAATTCTAAATGTTATTAGATTTAGGGCTATCATATGTCATTCTCAGACACCGATTGCCAACAAAATGTATTTTAAACAATTAAACACCATGATACTATGATTATTGATAAATTAATTAAGTTCTGAATTATAATATTGTTACCTATGTTAATGATTTGAAATAATTACTCATAATCTAAATAATAATATTTTGTTCTAACTATACTTATAATATATTGTCTATATTAATATAAGGCAATGTTGCCCGCGTGTGTATGTATGTGTGTAAGAGATGCATATGATCAACTACAATTAATAAATACGGTATTTATTTAAATATTTAAATGTTGTATCACACTCATGGCTATTGTGCTTTAAGGATTTAATAATAGGTAATATGGATTGTTGGATAGAGAAATAAAATAACATGTGAATTTAATAGTGCAAGATTGATAATCCTGGACACATACCTACAAGACGTTCGAGTAACTCAATGTTATCCATACAAGTGTGAACTAAAGTATTCGTTTAGATGGCAAAAATACATCGAAGCGATACTGGAGTGGACGACGTGTCTTGAGATATTTTTACTAAGTGACTAGTTGCCGTGCAGATTTTGTTTGATGCATGTATTGGATAATTTTAGTATCATCCCTTCTACTATTAATGAGTAATGGTTGAACGAACCGTTAAGGGATCTCGATGCGCTCATAAATTTATGTATTACAATTACGGTGTAACGCGTATGTAGCACCAGTATAGCATTAGTGTTGTTTCGTAGCACGTCGGTGAGCTTGTGCACAAACGTGTAAGTGTAATACTTAATAAGGATGTATATCTATATTATGTCATCTCACACCCCACATGGTCACACCGTAATTATGTATCCTTTGTTCTTATTTAAATATTGTTTGAAAATATTTTATGTGACAAAAAAATGTTATAATAAGAAAAACAAACTTGGGCAATGAGTATTAATACTATAGTTACAAAGTTTTTTTTTTTAACTTTTGACTAGTTAAATAATTTTTTAATTGTCTTATAAAATTTAAATAGTTGAATATCCATTGTAAAAACTTAAATTTTTTCAGATAATTTGAAAAACAATACTAAGTTATTATTTTGATGCTGATACATAATATATTATGCTTATATATAACTCGAACTAACTAAATTATTACTTATATGTTTAATCACGCTATACACAATAATTGTAAAATGAACAAATTATTATCATTGATTTAATTTCCTAAACCATTACAGCTAATGTTCAATAAAAATTAATAATAGAATGCATTTTAACAACAGTTAAGTTACAGTATAAAAATGTAAAAATACATTTTTGTGACCCAGGTGATATTTAAAAAATTGACCAACTAATATTTAAATATTTAACTGTGTTAAGTTAATATTTTACTCTATACTAACTTCAAACTTTAAGATTTATATAATGATTAACTTATAACGTTAAGTTCTTAATGTTGATTTACCTTGACTATCTTAACTCTCAAGTACATTTTTTTCTTTAAATTTTCAATTAAACCTTCTAAAAATAACTGGCATGTTCTTTGCTTGTTACGTTTTACGACTCGAATAAATAATGACCTGAAAATACATAACTACCTATTTGAACAAATTATTTTTTAAAACAAATGGCAGTCTTATTCAAACAGGTAGCATTTGCAGGGCACAATGCATTCGAACATATTATATTACTCCTTATTTTTGTTTTAATAACTCATAGTTAATCAATTTTCTTCATTTAAAACTTACTTGTCAAGATAGGTGTTATGTAGTTATTAAAATAAAATGTAGGTAATTGTCTTGTAACGTATACACTTTAAAAGATAGTACCATTTTAATTTGTTTATAAATATAGGTAAACACAATATAATATATTTATATTACTATATAAATGAAAAATATTATAAAAATTTAAAATGAAATTTAACATTTTTTTTTTAGTTTTATGAAAAATATTATGAGTTTTCTATATAGTACTACCACTACTGCTTAACCATAAAAAACCTATGATGTTTTTCTCATGAACCTATAGGTGTATAAGGTTTTTAGTGTTCCTTGACATTGAGTCATCGAGGTCACTTTAATGGATTTTTGATATATCATTGCATTCACAAACGATTCTGAGTGCGATGGAGACAGCGTGTCAGCCTTTATTACCAAGAATATTTTACATGACTATTATTTGTAATTATTTTTATACTAGTAATATTACTGTAGGTTGAAATAGTTTTTGCTTAAAATATCGATCATGTCATATGATAAGTTATACATTATTATTCTTTTCAACATTCAAGTCCATACCGAATTTTAATAATTGTATTGTGTATAGAAAATAATATTTTACAAAATGGTGAAAAGTATTGAGTCAAATCCATATATGATTAATATATTTTTTTGGTTTACATATTCAAATAACTAAGGACCGGATTTTTATGCAAATACATCTTCTACAATCCACCTAGAATTATTTAGATTGACGTTTTGTAATGTGTAGATTCTATGGTTACATTTTTTTTTGCATTTTTTTACATATTTGAGTACAAATTACTATAAATTGCATATTTCTATATATTTTCACAAAATTTGCATTTTTTATAAATAGTTGATGATTTTTAAAAAATTTTTGCTCTGATTCACGAAATGTATTTTCATTTTTCAAAATACAAATCTATGCTACACGAAAATCGCAGAAATTCCCAATTTGAAAATATAAAATCACATTTTATTTAAAATGACTAATATTGTTAGAGAAAAGAACGTACATTTTCGATTAAATATCCAATCTTATCTAATTTTAAACTCAAATCTCTATATATTTTAATATTTTTAGTTTCAGTAGTAAAGGATTTTTTGTTTATATTGTTATTACAGTAAAACAAAATAAATTTTTTCAAAAAAAAAATAACCAATAAATAGAAAATATTGTAAAATATTCTACCTTCCACCCAAAATCTAAAGTAGTTAGAAAATATTCAGTTTTTTCAAGTATCTAAATGTACTTTATAATACTATCTATTTAAATACCTAACGAATTTGAATAGAATAACAAAATAAACAAATATTTCTCTTTGATTTAACTATAATATACTCATTGAAATAATACATAATACATATGATTGTGTAAACAAAAATGATGTTTTCTTAAATCGACTGAAATAATATGTTGTAAGAGTGTGTAGAGAATTTTAAGATAAAATTAATTTTAGGTGTATTTTTAAAAATAATATAATATACTTGTATAAAAATACATTTTAAAATGCGTTTTAACGATGTATAAATGTATTAAAATATCGTTTACATAATTATACGCAGTTATACATACTATTTTATTAATTTTTATTTTAGAAGTGGTAAATTGTTTTCAATAAATTATTTACTCAGAATATTATTATTATTATTATTATTACAATAGTTGCTTTATAATTATTGTATGTTAAAATATTTAAAACTTCGTTTGAAAATTTCGATCATTGCAAATACAATTATAATATTATGAAAATACCTCAGTGGCTACGTAATATGTAGGTACATTGAAAAAAATTATTGAGAAATTATAATAGAAAAAGTTCCCTTTACATATTTTTATTGTTGAATTCAACGGTTTTTGAAATTATAACTTATAAGAAGTATAAATAATTTTAGTAAACAGATACTTAATAATATTGATGCTTAAAGTTCCGTATAATTTTTAATAGTGATAGTAATTCATTTTATGAACCTCAAGGATTAGCTTTGGTTAACTTTACTTTTTCTTAAATTGATAATTATTATAAAACATTTACAAAATAGACTTGTATTATAAATTAAAAATCTATTCATATAGTTCAAACAATACATTCAATAGTCAATACTGGGTTGAATACGTAGACAAATATTGCACTGCTTTTGTATTTATTAACAAAGACCATAATTCATATTCAACAGAAACTAAATAATAGTTATTTATATAATATTGTATGTCTTATTACAATATACCCAGCTATATTTATGTAGTTTATTAAATATTGATAAAATAAAATAAGGTAGAATGTTTTAAATATAAAACTGCTATTATGAAAGAAATCCTTTTAAACCATAAATATCATCATTGAAATATAATAAGACATTATTCTATACATAGTACATACAGTATACACATATTTTCCTTAATGGTCTTTAATGGTTGAAGTATCTACGTTGATAATATTGTATTTGAATTTGATAAACTCTGATGTTTGTTAATTTCAAAACTCGTTTTAAAATGATACCTAAATATCCAATGTATGTACAATCTAAATGTCAGAATCTGGAGTCGTTAAAAACAAATTTAGGTACTATAATAATATTATATTATATTTCACGAGTCCATTTTTTATTGAAGTAAATAGTTTTATGAGTAGATGTAATGTTATCATTGGACATATATTTTTTATTGATAGTAATATCTTTTAAGTTAGGTATTAAAAAAAAAATAAGTTTTAAAAATCTGGGAGGCTGTGGTTAAATTTGGAACGTATAGTAATTATACATATATTTTACTTATAAACTACCTATATATGCAGAATCTACGTTATTGAGTTATGGTATAAATATTTATAGAGTCTGTGTCCAGAATACGGTCGCTAGTTGAAGGCGTGACAATATCTGCGTATCATATCTAAAGTAAATTGAAACGCGAGTATCGAATGTAACAGATTTATTTGTGTGAAGCGAGAATTGAGTTACACCCGATCATTTTAAATTTATTGATGGGCATTCGCGATTGATTCTAGGGGGAGGGTTAGAGAAACACGAAATATATTACATAGTATCGTTTCAACGGTGATGTGGCGATAGAACGTTATTACATTGGTCGATGCGAGTGCCGTCGAGGGTTGTCGATGGGTGAATGTTGAACACTCGGTGCAGGTCAAAGCTTATTATAGTGAAATGTATGAAACCTGGAATAGTAATCTCATACTTGGCGGAGCATTATAACCGGGTTGACGTTTAGGAATGTGCGGTGCGCCTTCGACACTCAGTACATATTATAAGTACAGGCAAACAGCGGAGAGCAGATGTCTCGAGCGTGGATAAAATATTAGTCGGAATAGCAAGTTTGTATTGGGAGTACGTTGCCAAAGTTGTCGTTGTACCTCTCAATTGAAACTAGTCATGTAACCAATAACTCATGTCACATACACGAGAATTCCAATTGTAACCTCTTATCGCGTTTTATATGGTCACTCTGTAATGACCAAAAAAATAAATTAACATCCGTCTAGTATGTATGACATAGATTCATTATTGGATAACCGCATGAACCCCAAGAAACCTCAATTTACATAATTTTGTAATCCTTACGGATGCTACATGGTAGATTTTTGTACTGAAATGTTGGTATTCATAGTTGGAATGAGGTTAACGTCAGTGAGTTTATTTAAAATGAGTGAGGTCAATGACAGTAACACTGTACTCAGATAACAACATATTATACAAACCATTGGACACCAGATCAGTAAGTTGTAGGCTGTAATAGTTTTGTTAGGTACATCAAATATTTGACACAAACGTTTTTGGAAGACATGACGTAGGTATATCTACGCCTAAAACATTTCTACTTCATTAATTGCTGAAAGAAAAACAAGTTTTTCAGGTAATCATGTCTGTGCATCACATAATAAAGCAGCATCTTACACTCGTATATTCTGGCACAATTCTAATACTTTTGGTTAAATACTTGTTAGAAGTCTCTTAAAAAAACGACCAGTTTTGAATCTATTTAGAGAAAACAAGTTAAGCATAATATAATTATATCAATCTTTGCATTACTTAAAAGTACATATTACCTAAGTCTTAAACTCACAATTTTAAATTAAATTTATATTAAATTAAATATTAATTGTAATTGAAAAATGTCGATCATTATGTGATGATTTTGACCCAAGCGCATTTAAACTCCTACTCAGGTATTTTAAATTACATTTTCTCATACAATATTGTTCACTTTGAAGAGAAACAAGAAGTTGGTTGGAGTATTTATAATTTATATAGTACAAGGGATTTTTTTAATTCCATGCCCATACACACCTAGGTACCCAGGGGCCAGGAACGAAAGATTACCTACGTATTTTTCAACCGGAACGAATTTTTTCAGCTAACTATAGTGCTTAATTCTAAGATCGGCTCTTCGTCTATAGTTGCTTAAGTACGTTATTATTTACCAGGGAAGAACCCAATTCTACTTGAGATTTTTACTGTTGTGTTTCTTATTCCATAACACAAAACCTTTATTTACATTAATATTTAATTATTTTCTCTATCACCTTATTTTAATCCCTTCTTAATATTATTTTCAATATAAAAAATATATATTGTTATGTCCTAGTTAATTTTTCTATTATTTGTTTTTAAAATTAATAAATTTCAGAATTTTGGTATGTACCTACATGTTTTAATTATTTAAGAAAATAAAATTTATAGCAAATATGATATAGGTATTCCTCTTTTTTATAATATTTGTACATTATTACTGCCATGGATATTATAACAAGTAGGTACCTATACTACTTACTTGTAAGCCAAATAAAATACGACCGGTATAAAGACCACGTCAAACTTGGACGGACCGAATATGAAATTAGTATTAAGAGAAATAGTGAGAGTTGAAAATGCACAAGATCGAGAATAAGTCAAATATGGACTAAATGGCATGTGAAGCAATGAAAATAATACTCTGCCACTACCTACCTAAAGTTGGTTCAAAATTTCAAATACTAATTATTGTAAATATATAGTATGTAACTCAATATAAGTAGTTCTTTAATGATGTCGAAATGCTGAGATCCAATAGTTTTAAAAAATTGTGTGCAGCGGCATGCTCAGCTTTTTTGTAAGTAGGTGTAATGATTGACTATCTGATCAAGAGATAGCACAGCATTTAATATATGAAACAAGTATGCATAACACTTGTCATAACAACAGATGTCGTTGTCGAGATAATTAAAATTTGAACAAAATAAATAATAATTACAAAATATTATAGGTGTCTAAATGCATATAAATACATATAGACAATAATCGATTGTAGTAGAATAAAAATTAACAAATTTAAAAGAACAGGGGCAACCGGGGCTAAGCGGCGACAGAATAGGGGCGTACCCGGCTCAATAGTCCATAAATTTCAATTCAGATAATAATTATACTACTACTTGATATGATTATTAGATTACCTTTTAGTTTATATACCGATGTTATAATTTGAAAATATTAAATCCACTTACCTTGTATTGATGTGGATCCTTGTTGTGGTGGTGGTAACGTCTCTGGTAGGTGTGGGTTGATGCGCGTTACTATTACTCTACGACTTTTACGATACTATGTTCTTTTCTCTAAATACAGTGCGTTTACTCTTAGCCTTT